>NW_024104754.1:3500000-3547500 GCF_003945595.2 Pipra filicauda | reverse complement strand
CAACAGACGCAGTGGCAGGGGGAAGTACTAATTACCTTAAGACTGGCTAATAACGCAGTTTTCCAACATTACCTCTAATGGGTTGAAGTTAGTAATCAGCAAGAGAAGGGGCACACATGGATTTCGACAGGTCCACGCTAATGGGAGCGCATAGATCAGTGTGAGGATAATGATGACCGAGCCAGTGTTTCAGGAGGACCTGAAATAGCATCTCCCCGACCTGACGGAGCCATTGGGCTGGGGAGCAGCCGCCTTCCCCAGGCACACAGGGAATTTTAAACTTGTCGGATCCGTTTCAAAACGTTACGGCCCTCTCCGCCGCTTGCCTCTCTGCCAGCAAGGCCACGGCGGAGCAACATTGCGAATCCAGGGTTCACCCTTAAAAATGCCCCGCCCGAGGCTGGCCCGGTGCCGCCATGCCCTGACAGTGGGCTGAGGTCCTTCTGAGGAGCGAGTGCCAGTCGGGATGGGGGTCCCGAGAGGCGGGGACACGGGATGGACACGGCTTCTGCCCCCCTGCCTTGGATAGGGAGCTCAAAAGTGTTTAGAAAGGGGTCTTCTCGCTCGGTCACCTGGTGAAGCCTTTTCATCTTAATTAATCCCCACCAAATGTCAAAAGCAGATATGACCCTCCTTTTCCATGAAAAGAAAGTATATGTATTTTTAATGATTTGGGTTGATTTCCTTACGAGACAAGGCAGGAAACTGCAGCTCTCCTTTATGTGCTGCCTCGCCCCCTTTCCAGACAGGATTACTTCCTTCCCAGCTCTCTTTCTCCTTTGGCACCGGCTCCACTGCTGCCGGTGACCAAACCAAGTGCTGCGGCTCGGAAGGGGAAACGCTAAAGCCTTCGCACGTCCCCGGTCCCATTAACCCTGGAACACGACCATTAGGGAGGGAACAGACTCCGCAGTTCTGCCCCTGTCCCGCCGACCGGAGAGGGGAGGCCGGAGAGGGAGGCGGAGGGAGCGGGCAGGGAGCGAGGAGCGCTGCAGGCTGTACTGCGGCTCCAGCCGGCTCCCCACACTCAGGGAACGGGGGGAACGTGGCGAGGAGAAACTTTGCAAAGCCTCCATCTGAGAGGAGAGATGGATGAGACGGACCCCGGCAGCCCCGGCGGGAGCAGCGGCTCGGCCTTGGGGCCTCGACGCACCCCGCACCTGCTGGGGACCCCCGAGAGAGCACAACCCGAGCAGAGCAGAGGGTTGGCCCCAGCAGAGCGCTCCGAGAAGGGACAGGCGGCGGAGAGGGAGGATGCGGAAAGCCCCAGGGAGGCGGCGGCCGGGAGCAGTGGCCTGCGCCCGCTCCAGGTATCCCTGGGTTCTCTGCTGTCGCGCACAGAGCGGCCCTGCGCGGCTATTCGAACTCGCCGTGCGCTGGTCGAAGGCAGCGCCCTTCCCGGGTGGAAGCACGGAGGACCGGCAGCTTGGGACGCTCTGGGGCCGTGAGTGTCCCTGCCACGCTGGCTAGTGCGGGTGTCCACCCCACCTCGCTCCGAGGAGACCCCTGGCGCTGCGACTCTCCGGCACAACACTCAATTACAAGGGCTGTGATTACAGCCATATATCTCTACCGCGCTCCGCGTGCTCGGGTGTCAAGGATAGTGTTTTAGAGAGGGTGCGAGGGGCAGCAATTCATACGGGGGAGCTGACAGTTCTTTGATGTGAAAATGATGCCCTGGTTTTTACTCCAGGGTGCACAACCGAAGAAAGATTACACTGTTTAAAAAGAGAAATTTAAACCCAGGTGATAATAGTAACGAGCCAAGGAAATGCAGTAGGGAAGTCAGTTTTACAAGTAGAAAAGCAATCTCTGAAGGCCTTGTGCGGCCCATTGGGTCCGAGCGAGTGGAGCTGAATTCCTGATAAATCATTAATCATGGATGATCTTTTCAGCTAAAGACCATCATCCCTGCTTAGGTTCTCATGATCGCCAGACTCCAGTCCCGGGGGCTTGTGATGCCATTTGAAGCGAGGCCTCGTGTGCCCATAGCGGCAAGAGAGGCCCAGGTCTCCCACTCATTTCTACTTTCACCGAGAAGGACGCTCATGACAGAGGAGAAAACAACCCAATCTCATCATTGCTGTTTTCTTTATAAAATGGTGTGAGGGACAGATTCTGTTTTGAAGTACTTTTTAAAAATTTTAATTATCTATGTATGTATGTATGTATGTATGTATGTATGTATGTATGTATGTATGTATGTATGTATGTATGTATGTATGTATGTATCTATCTATCTATCTATCTATCTATCTATCTATCTATCTAATCTCCGCGCCGTCCCTGCCCGTCTCTGCCCTCCCACCGGTGACTGTGAGCCCGGAGTGCCAGGCGTCGCAGCTGCCTCCCTCCCGTGTCCCGTGGGAGACAGGCTCCTGCCCGACCCCTCCGCGAGCAGCCTGCCTGCCCTTCCCACACCCCGCGCCGGGACGGACAAGACAGTGCGTTTCTTCCAAACGCACCAGCTGGTTCAAAGCCTTTCTTTTCTAACCAGTGGCCAGCTATTATCAGCACATTATTAAAACTCGATTCAGAGCACCTTAATGAGTCTTCCACTTATTAGCGACGGGAGAGAATTTCAGAGGAGTGATCAGTTAAGTCCTGTCTATATTTTCCAGACTGCACAAATCAGGCTTTTACATTCAGCTTCTCGCGGCATCATCCTCCAGAGTGGGGTGGTCATCATGACCAGAGCAGTTTTGTGCGAGAAAACAAGCAAACAGATTCTAAGCGTAAAATCGTTTCGGAATATTTGCTGTAGAGCAAAGACATCTCCAGGGTGCTTGGTGGTGTGTTTCTGAGTGGGGTAAAGCTTCCCCACTGAACACATCAGCCAGTAGATAGGACTTCTTCTCCATATAATTTTTACAGCCTACTGAACTTGTCAGAAAAACGAAGCTTTCCTTTCCCAAACTTCCATTTCTTTACTAGTCCAGACTTAAAATTACCGTTCTCAGACAGTATCGAGAAACCTCCACGCAGAAGTAATCAAGGCAGAGGACAAAATGCACCCGCAAGGCAACTAAGAAAGGCTCTGAAAAACTTCAGAGTAGAGAAACACAAACAAATACATTCTCCAGTACAGATTTATTACGACTTTCGTCTGTTTTGCTGAGCGCGAGTCAACCAGAAGGGGAAATATCGGTTTGCTTTGACAGTGAGCGAGTCTTAAAAAATACGGATCGGATCTAAGTTTCAGGAGTAATTGAAAAAGCGCTCAAAAACCCTATACCGAGCCTTTTAGGTACCGCTTTGTGACCACAGCTTCGCCCCTCTCGGGAGTCGCCTACTTTCAAAGAGCCGAGACACCACCCGAGGGTACCCGAGGGGCCCGGACAGGGCGGGAGCTGGCACTGGCCCCGGCCCCACCGCGGCCCCCGGGGGCACCCAGCCTGCTTCTTCAAACCCTGGTCTCTCCTAAGCTCCCATTATCAACACTCCCTCTGGTCAACAGCCAGTGACTTTGCTGTCCTGAGTCTTTTGAAGTCCGTTTTCCCGGGTCAGATCTGTTTAGGACCCAACGCGGTCCTTCCCTCATTATACATAATTTAAAACACCAGAAAGACGTTATTTGTTGTCGAACTAAATAGAACACATCACCTCTAGTTAAATTTGTAAATTACATTATGCTGCTGCTCTAGCTTTGTTTTCATAATTTTAAAAAATCTGAGCAAATCAATTATATTAGCCATATGGCTTGATCATATCAGCTAATTTTCATTTTTGAACAGCAATTGTTGTTTAAACACTGACAACTTATTAGTTAAGGTGTTTAGGAAAGATGTCTCCAGTCTTGACTTATTTAAAAGATGATTGAAATGACTACGACTACTTCAAGTAAAGTCATTAACCATTCTCCCAGTATTTTTCACTTTCTGTGTATTTAAAGAGTTCAAAACAGCAGTAGCTGAGCTGCAGCCTGATTTATACTTCTGGAATGGAGGCCATGAGACCATCAGGCTTTCAATTCAATCTATTCCAGTTTGTAATGATTCGCTTAAAAGGAGCCAGTTTTTTGGTATGCAGCAGGTAAGTAGTAATTTTTCTTAGTTATTTTAAAGGTGTGTAGTATTAAGAATGTACAAGTGGTTCCACTCTGGCATTTGCACACTGCAAATAAAAAACTTCACCCCTCAATGATCTTAATATTTCGTCCATTAAATGTACTTACTCATTTAAATGGGAGTGTGTTTAACTGCTAGACAGATGGTCTACAGCGCACACAATTATAAAGCAAAGGTCTGTGTATGTTGCCATATTTTAGACTCCAGATTTCCTGCTTCCCTATACATTTTTGCAAGCAGTTTATTTTTCCATACAAAATACTAACACAGGTGGAGAAGCAGTCTGGAATTCATTTCTGCTATCAGAGACTCAGAGCATAACCCTTCAGGCAATCTTAATTTTCTGACAGGGATTTTAACTACTTCAGTACTTCAGGTTTTTAGAGCATTTTAAAAACCATTCTGAAATGCTCTTTACAACACTAGGATTTTAAATGTTTGAGAGAAATTTCTGATCATGTTTACTTTATTAAGAAAATACTGAAAAAACATCTTGGCCTTCCATCAGCAAAACTGAAGCATTGACCAGACAATGAGAACTGGCAATTTTTTAAGCTGTAGTGTACTACAAATGAAAGGAGGTTACAAACAGAGTGCAAAGTTAAGAAACACCAAAACTGAGCTTTGCATTACAAATTGACTACATTTGCTGTCAGCTTGTCTCAACCCAGCACAGAGGAAGCTGGTGTTCACTCACTGGTCAGCTAATTAAGCCTGTGCACTTATCCGGCCCAGGTAGGGCTCTCAGCAATATTTCTCATGCAAGATTCTGACTCTGGGTTAAATACAGATTTGGTAATTTTCTGATCAGATTGTTTATGGTTCTTCTCATTCCCATTGTTGCTAGCTCATTAACAAATTAACTCAGAATGATTCTATAAAGTAAGAATTAATTCCATTTTGTAACTGTGATCCCAAAGATCAGAAAACACACAAAATCTGCATTCCTTTTGTATGTCCTATGGAGGATACTGAGTTGATAATTTTAGTGTTGTTAACAGTGTTTTTTGCTCATTGCTTCGCAAAACAAAATTTTGAATGTGATTTGAAAACCATAACGTGGAAAATAGAGTTTGTAAACAATTATGAAAAACTGGATTTAAATGTAGTGCTTAGAATTGTACGGAAGTTCTCTAGCAAGACAGAGGTTCAATTATGTTAATCAAGGCAGCATTCATCTACTCTATGAGACTGTTCTTTCCTTTACTTCAACAAAGAATTTTCAGAATAATTTAAATTCTCTGGCAAGTGGCTGGGGTTTTACCAATATCAGACTTTCCCTGTACAGCCCCGGTCACTTTCAGAGGAACTTGTGTCTGCCCTGGATGAGTTCAGCCATTCATGCAGCAATAGAGATTAGGATTTTATCCTCCATGACTGCATCATAGTGCAATCACAGCTGGTGGAGCAAGGAGAGACAAGGCTGCATAAATCACACTAAAACTGTCAGTTCCCAAGTTCCAAATGCTCGACTTTTCAATCATAGCTTCCTTTTGAAACAGCTTTTTGCATCTGCTTTCCTGGATTAAAGAATCAGTAAATGGTCAATCCTTTCCCCACATATCTCCCACCAGTACGTGGAGCAATGCTGGGTGGACCTGTTAAGGCAGCAAGCAGAAGGGAATGGCATACATAACATTATCCGGGGCTGGCGTACCTACAGCGATTTAATATCAGGAAAGGAACACCAAAATTCAGTTGTTAGATCTAGAAGTGAGTCTGTTGTAAAGGACAGAGATCCCTCTCTTGATATTTCCACCAACTCTGACTCCTTCTGTTCATGTTAGGTCTTTCTCATCCCCTTCCCCCAGTGCAGTTGCAGACTGTCACACTTATCACTGATTATCAGATCTTAGACCTTTCAATTGTCCCAAATGGTCTTCCTGAGCCTGATCTAAATTTCAGTGAATTGTCTAGGATTTGATCAGACCTATGTGCCTGCAACTGGGTTGTATGACTTAACGGTTTGTTTCATCAAAAAAAGTAAAATTGCTTTTTAACTGGTCACTTTCGGTCTCTTCCCAGAAATCTGTCTGGGCTTAAAGAGAAGATAGTACCTGTGGATGAGCCACCCAGGCCAGGGGAAAGAACAGAAGACTCGAAGTAGAAAAACTTATTCATAGGCTTGTTAGATACAGATTTTACAGTTTTAAGAGACCTGGATGCTCTTTTTAATACAAACAAATGAGCAAAGCATGATCTATCATTTCAGTTTGCTGGAATTATGCTCATTTCACTATGGGTTTTACGTTGGGAACCTGGCAGAAGCAAGTCCTAATAAACAACAGATTTAAAAGGACATGAGTGATTTGACATAAAATGAAGTCCACATGAGTCATGACACAAACTATTCAACTTGAGGAGACCTGTTTGTAGATCTATAGTTACATGTTTGCGGTTCTGTTAAGGTGTTCAAGGAGGATGTAAGCTGACACAATTCACATTTTACCAAAAAGCATGCTAAGGCTCTTGCATGACAGAGCAATCCCATCTTTTCCCATCTCTGATAACATTTTCTTAATCCACCTTTTTGTCCACTGTTGGGATACTCTGAAAGCATATCAGATTGCTTTCTGTGGTTTTTGGTCAGAGAGATTGCTTTTTATGTTCCATGAGGTTTGTTTTACTGCCCATAACCAGGGAAATACAAAATCTAGAAGAAAGTGTGATTATCATTTGGAAAGAAACAAGACATTTTCAGAATGAAGGCTAAAGGTCCTGAAGCTCATCTGTATATGAGAAGGAAATATGGTCAAGGGACTAACTGAATTGTGTGGCATAGTCTTCACAGAGATCAACAGGCACATTGCATTAGTTTCAGTGTCTTCCAGCTATGCTTTTGGCTATGCTTCGGTACTGATCAGTCCCCAGTCACACTACTCAACTATTTCAAACATAACCTAGAGATCATTTTGTCCATTCAGATTTAAGATCTGGAAAACAGAAATTGCATCAGAGTTGTCATTCCAGCTCTTGGGGTTTGTCCAATTCTTGGGGTTCGAGCAACAGCCATCTGAAAGACTGTAACACTTTCATTACCCTCATGGGTTGGTTACTTAAAAAAAATTCTGTCAAAACTGTGAAATTCACATCTCTGCCAGTTCATCACTTCCTAGACATGTATGGAAAATTCTTGAGAGAGGAGAATATTATCAATCAGTTAATTGTCAGCTTCAGACAGAGCAACGTGGGGAAGTGAATGAGGTCTTGCATTTTTATATCTGCTCTGAGTATACATCTGTGTGCTTAATTTTATTGTCTTTACTGAGATGACTATGACCCATTATCTAAACGTATGTGTGGAAATACAGATATACTGGGAATTTGTATGAGGTAAGTTTAAAAGAATGGTGAGAATGGAGGAGATGGTTTGGTTTGAAGTGATGTCTTTGAGAGAAAATATAGTTTCCTTTAAGGAGAGAGGGTCCTATTTTTTATTGTTCATCTTGTCCCTGCTGATCTTTGTGGTCTGTTTCTCGTGGCGGAGTCCTAAACCATTGGAAGGAGACTAATCCAGTCAGAAATGTGAATGAGAAGGGAAAAAGTAGAGCAAAGGATTCCTGACCTACATTTGCAGCCACTCAACTTCACAGAGAGAAGCAACATTTCGTAAGATAAAAGTGAATAAAAGTTGTTTTTCAGATGTGCAGTGAATCATTTCTAGTGCCTTATAAAGTATTATTTTGTTGACAATGTCTCTTAAAGAATCTGTTTATGAAATGCAGTGTTACTTCATGAAATTTTGCCCCATGAAAAATAGACCTTTTCTCTGAAAAAAATCCAACAACACAGACTTAGCAGCAGAATCTTTAATGTCGAGAAATGGGCAAGATGTCAGTTTTATGCTGCATCAGAAAGACAGATATATATATTTCACCATTTCTCCTATCCTATTTATGATTGTTGCAATCACAAATAATGTAGCTGAGATCTAGTATCTACTTGACCTTATGTATTGCTACATCTTGCTCCAAGGGTAGCAGCACTTTGTCATATCAATTTCTCTTTCTTGCATTCTTGTCTAGTATTTAACTCTGTCTATTCTTCAGGACCCCAGGAGCATGATTCTATAGTCTGCAGTGCTTCTCTTTGAAGAATCTCAGTTGCTGTGCAAAGGCCATATCTAAAACCAACCTGAGATTAACATATTTGACATGCTTCTTATTAAAAAGATGGAATCCAAAATTTTTTGTCTGTGCACTTTACAACTTGGTACAATTCAGATGATAAAATGGACTGTAATGACTTTTATTCTGGTGAATGGCATGCCATGTTCTATAATGTCACAGTGCCTTTTCGTATTCTGTAAAAGCACTTTCTGTATCTTGCTTTGTAACTAAACATTTTTTTCATCTCTAATAAAGAAAAGTTTTAGCTAATTTTCATTAACTCAATCCCATTTCACATATTAATTTATCATCTATTATTTACATTTGTGAAGAAAAAATGCACTGCTGTGCAGACAGGTCTGTGTAATTAATCTGCAAATGAAAAAAATCAATTTATTTTTTCAGATACATTTGTGAATCCTTGAATGATGGAACTCCTGCTTAAATACCTGATTATACATACAAATTCCACAGATCATTTTTGGTCAGATCATGACTTTTTAGGAGCCAATTTTTGGAAAAATTTTATCTCCATCTCCACCTGTCTCTATCTCCCTGTCTTCGATATCATCTCGTAGTAGCTTTCTTCTGATGGACCTCTGGACAATGTCCTTCAAGGATTACCTTAGACTACTACTGACAGTTTTCCAGGTAAAAATCCTTCCTGTCCTATAGGAACTACAGTATATAAATATTCTTTTGCTCAGCTAAACTATTAGCCTGTTGTCGAACTACTGAAGAATAAAATGTTCTTTTCCTCTTGCAGAGCAGTGTGCATATCTCAGCAGGGAGCTTTTCTGTGTTATGATCCTTATATTTCATCTGAGTGCTAAATGCATGAAAGTGGTTATTGATAATGATCTAGTTTGAGTACTAAAATTTTTCAAGGTTTTCTTCCCTATCTTTGATAAATTTCACAACATTTGTGCAGTTATTTTGGTCTCGCATAAAAGTTGAAACACATTTTGAAGACGTTTCCCCAAGGATTTGGAATGTTATTTCTCTTTTCTTAAAGACCCTCTATAGGTTACCTCCTTTTTGAAATTTTCAGTCTGGAAGGCAAGAACTAGACCCAGGTAGAAAGAGCTCCTCTAAAGTTTCTGTTTCATTACTGAATTTATCAGAAAAAGTGTTTGTATCACAAGTTGAAAATAATGATCAACTAAAGTAAGAGAAGATAAGTTCTTACTGGAGTTCAGTTTGACAAATATTCACCAGCTATCTGAGAACAGCTGATTTTAAAACCAGGCAGAGATGATATTGCAGAAGAATGAAATTAGGAACAGTGGCTGTATGCCAGAGAAGTAATGCAGGTGGGATATGACATGGAATCCTTCTGCAGCATTAAGGTGGGTGACATTTTGTTTGTTAAACTGCTGAATGGCCCACTGTCTTCACCTCTGGCTCACATTAGGGATCCAAATCAAGCATGTTGTCAGCAAATGCAATTTCTGAGATGCTAGAGGTAAGGTTTATGAATTATATGACCCACTGCCTGACAGGGAGTGTTAGATGAAGTACTTGTGGTAATGGCTACTCCAGTACTGAAGGAATTTGTGCAAGAACTACACAAGGTACTTAGTACTTTGATTTTGTTTGGGTCACATACTGTTTGGATCACACACTGCGTTTGGTCCTGAACTCCACTTCTTTTCTTGCACTCCTCGTAACATATTAACACCCTCATTGTTCACACTAACCAGATGACTAAAACTCTAGGGGTTTTTTTTGTTGTTTGGTTTGGTTTGTTGTTTCACAACCCCCTCCCTGCCCCTGAGTCTAGTACAGCTGCACTTCTACATGTAAAGAAACCAGGGAACTGGAAAAGCAGGTGACTACTGCAGTCCACTGAGATAATACCCCGGTTTTAGCTATTTATTATAGAAAAAACATTTTGATCTATGCTTGACTTGCCAACAGTATCAGCACTTGGCCTACAAAAAGATCTGTCAGGGACAAAATAACTCAGACCCATTAGCAAATCCTCTGATTATAGCCCTTTACAGTCTCATTATAACTGGCCCTGAGTCAACATGTTGCAATGTATCTCTCACTGGACATTCATGGTGACTCATTAGAGCTGCATAAATCCAAACACAAACAGCATCCTCCCACTCCTCACCCTCCTTAGAGTCAAGGCATGGAACAGTACCTACTCTGCCCTGGCTGCAACTTATACAGTCACACTCTAATGGCCTTTAAACAAATCAGGGGTGTAGCTCTAACAGCTCAGTGCTGGGTGTGAATTACGTGGCCCATCCGAAAACCTGGGTAAATACACCATCTATCGATGGAGTTGATGTTACTTCAGGATTAGAACCCTGCTATTCTGGCTGTTCTGCCAATATCCAAGCTTCATGAGTTTAAAACTAGCTCAAGAGTGCCTCCATTTGATTGCATTTTAGACATATCCTTGCCTGCTTTGTGTTCCTCTGATTGTTGAAGTATTCTGCAGTAGTTTTTATTGTTTTCCATGGAGTTACTTTAAATAATGTAACTAAGTTGCCTCTTGTCTGGTAAACTAGACAGATAAATTAATTCATTTTCCTAAGGTATGAAGTTTTTGTTAGTTTTTGTTTAATTTTTTGTCATCCTTGGTCCACGTTTACAGCATGTATTTCAGCGTGGATGCTGAGCAAAGCTACTGGGACTGAACTGTTTAAGTGCTGAACTCACTGATGCCATGAATAGAAATGAAATCAAGTCCCAGCTTTGTCTCATTTAACCTGAGACATTGTAGCAGGAATATATCAATGTGGAAAGAAATGCTTCAGTATAACATAAGTCTCAGGTGAAACATGTGAGCTGAGGTTGTGGGTGGATAAACAAGGGCTTGGGACATAATAAGCTGGCTCTACCCTTTCTCTGAGTGGTAACCTGGATGCTTGATAGAACAATTCATGGAGGTGAAGAAGCTCACCTGGGTGGTCAGATGGCTACAGCCTGACAGTCATTTAAACCCCATGTTTCTATATGAGGTGGTGGATACATGTTGAGACTCATTTGATGGAGAAAATTAATTTGATTAATTATTGTGGGTGTGTCTACCTTAGAGTTGCAATTTAGTAGGCTTCTGCAAAGAATATTTCTGCTTTTTCTCACTTTGCTTCACTTGGTAGACTAACCTCAGAACACACTTGTATTGATTTCAGATGAGCTAACCGAGATGGTAACTTCCTGCACACCAGCCACAAAGGGGCTTTCAGCCTCTGGGACCCAGCTACTGCCAGCAGAAGTAAAACCCCCCTGAAACACGTAGCACACAGCTGTCTGGTGCCTAGCATGGTTTGTTCTCACTACTTGCTAATGGGAGGTGCTATTTGTGACTCTTGCTGCTGGTCAGGCACAAGAAGATGCTTCTAGGGATTATTTAAAGCTGCTGTCTTCTCTCTTGCTATCTTACTGAAAACACTGTCTACGTTTATTTAAGTGAAGTATTTTTCTGAAGGAAATTAAGGGGATATATTATCGTCAGTATTACATGTTCCTCTGTGCATGAGCCTCCATCTCCTTCCAAAAGAAACTTAGATATTCTACCAGTTCATCCAACTCAAGGTTCAAAGTAAGTTAGAAACAATCTCAAAATCAACACGGTTAAGCCAATATTTAAATAATTAATAGAAAACCAAGTTTTTATCAGTGGTACAAACTATCATATGTTGTGTTATTCTAGCACGCATTTTTCATTACACTTGGTGTTTTTCAGCTGAGTGCTAATAGTTGCCATCTTGCTGGAAAGTAAAGTCATTGTGATGCTGGCAGGTGAGAGGCCAATGTAAGGGCATGGAAATGTTTCTCAGTCGTCTTTCATATAGCTTTAACAATCAGAAGGAAAAGTTTTATTTTTTAAACAGAGCTTTAATATAAATTTTGTATTAAACTTTGCTTAAATAATAATTTTTGTTTGCTTCTGACTATTAAATCAATATTAAAGCAGATTGGAAAGCAGTTCACAGTTTCTTCCACCAGATTCTTTCTCTGCTAGTATACATTTATAACTGATCCCAATCTCTTTTGTGCTCCCCAGCTCTCTCAACCTATCTGTCAGCACTTTACAAAAAAATGCAACCTGTCTGGGGGATGGTGTGTAGGTGCTCTACGGTGTTACAAATGCATTGCTTTCCAACAAGAGGTTCTTTCTACCCTTAGATCTAGATACACCAAGTATAACTGAAAAATGGGTAATGAAAGGTATCGCATGGATTGAAATAGTACTCTGTCCTCACTGAGAAGTGTCAAACATTTGGCTCCGGGCTAGCAGATGATGCAAGATAATCTGGTTGCTGCAAGTGCCTTCTTTTGCAATTTTTTTTTCTTCTTGCTTTAGTGGAAAGATGTCTCATAAGTTAAGTTTTATATATCCAGTAGTGTCAGACCTTTTATGAAAATGAAACAATTTTTCATTTATTTTGACCTAGATATTACATGGTCTGTCTGGAATTTTATTATTTAACTTCGTAATTCTTTTATTACATAAAGCTGAGACTGACCTTGTTTCAATATCAGACATCATATTGTCACAAGGACATGATCATTTTATTTTGTTTCCATTTGATAGGATACCTCTAGTCTCTTTATCATTGTTTGTGTATGTTTTCTTGTCATTTCATAATTTTATCTCTGTAAAATCTGGTTGTTAGAAAGGTCAAATTAAGTCCAGATGATAATTCAGCATTCTGAGTAGAATCTGAATTTCCTAAAATTTATATTAAAATACAACCAACCATTAAAAGGGTGGCAAATTTATGCATTTTTAGCAGCCACTCTTATTCAAATGAGAATCTGGGGAAGTAGGCAACAATACTGCACTGAAAGGAACCACCTAACCTTTTTTGTCTCTGTCCCCTCACTTCTTCCAAAGACAGGCTGCCCTTTTCCTTAGCTGGTACTTCTAGAGGCCACATCCAACCACCTTCACAGCTGAAGCAAGACCACAGGCCACCGTGCTACACCTTGGCATGGTCTTGAAAAACCCAAATGATATGGACTGATATTTTGATTTTTTGTTAGGCTGCTTTTACTTTAATATTGACCTAGTCCTACCACATTATCACAATTTGTACATTAACACCTCCCCCCCCTTTCATTTGTAGCCCCTGAAGACCTTTTGCTGTTCAGCAGGTGCCTGAGGTGCCCTGACATGAGTTCATGTCTTCCAGGTTGAAAAGCAAAGCACCTGTTGTGTTGCTAAAAGACTGCCCAGGCTTTATTTTGAGGTTCTGAACAATTCCAGCTTTTGGGAGGATTACTGCTTCTGTCAGAAGAGCAATTCAGATTATTCACCATTTTGAAGACACGTTGTCCTTGATATAATACAGTACAAAAGAATAATCAACCAAAATAGGAAAGTCAAATCTAAGCAGAATCCTTAAAGAAGACAAAACATTTCAGGGAAATTAAGAACTAAGTTATTCTGTGAAGCTGAGTGTGAGAATCATCCTTCCTGTTGCTTTTTAAAGTCAGTAGCTCTTCCTCACACATGCAAATAATTCTCCATCAAAATAATGTAATTGAGGAGTATTTTTTCTTTTATTATGTTTATTATCAAAATACTTGTCTAAAAATGTGATGTCTATTTCTTCCCATTTCTCTTATGGAGAGTTTAAGTTACGAAATGCATTATTTTTTTTGCATTTTAATTACAGTATCACTCTTCTAAAGCCACCTAAATACAATAATTTAAGTGAAATAAGCATAAAAGACTGATTTTATTTTTAAGCATAGTATCTTTCTCTTTTATAAAATTCTTCAGCCCAGTGATGCAAAACAAATTCTGTAAAATCAGGAATTCTCACAATAATGCTTGAAAAGAGATAAGTTGCATTATCATTATCTGAAAAATGGAAAAACAGTGACATGCCCTGGGTGACTAGCCAAGGACAAAGACTTCACAGCAAAACCAGAAACAATTTATGAATCCCAAGGGGCCTGTGCTTTCTCCCATTAAACTTCTTAAACCTTTTTTCTGCCAAATAGTCACAGTAGAAAAAAAAGTAGGGGAAAAGGTGTACATACTGCTACAAAAAATTTCAGCATTTTTGTGTGAAATCTTGTTGGAGGTTTCATTTGTTCATGACATGATCTTAACTACCCAAAAAACAAGAAAATGTAGCAAGGCAAAACTATGATCGAACATGAATATTTGTTAATTTTATTTCTCTCCCTTTAATTGAACATTTGTATTCACTAATTTAATATATCTCACTTGTTTGTGAGCACTTTCCCCCTCCACTCTAAGCTCTCTCTGTAGCAAGTGACGGAACCACCTGGGCCTGCCCAAGAGAGCATTCTGGTATGGTATCAGCAGAAGTCATGAGAGAGATGGGACACCTCTTGCTGAGGACCTGAGCTGAAGACTAATGAGGTCAATAGGAGTCTCAGTTACATACTCTCCTTTGCAGAATGCTGGCTTAAGGGTTAGGCACAACTCGAAGCATCCAAATAAAGCTTTAACAGGTGTAAGCCAGGTACAGTCCTGAGTCCCTCACTACAGGAGGGAATTTCACTCCAGGGAGAATACTCCTATTTTGATAATTCTTTCTAACTCAAGGGAAAAAACAAACCTCTTAACATTTCCTAAAAATTTGCATTATACACTGGTAAAAAATATAATGAATCTGGAATGAACCATCTGAAATTATTTTCAAGCCCACTTGACAAACAAATTGTGTTTTTTCCCAAGGCACTTTACTTAAGGAAACATTCACTGGCCTTTTATCCTTTAAACTCTGGTATTTACAAGTGAAGCTGCTGGCTGTCTAATTGCAGTTCACAAAAACATCACACAGACTCATCTAATCTCTCTTGGTTGCTGCTATATTTAGTTTTCTTGGGATAATTTACACATACCTGAGCTGAATTCTAACTCAGGTTAGAGGAAAAAAGAAATAAAAAGACTAAAAAAATCCCTAATGTGATTTGCATGCATTTTTTTTCAAAACAAAAAGGAGAAGAAAACATTTCCCTGTGGATATACGAGGATATCTATCCCTGCACTACATAGTTAACAAATCACAGCTAGTGTTAGTGACATCTAAACCAAGCAGTAACTTTTCCTTCAGAATGGATGCTTTGTACTCTGAGTGGGAACAACTCCCAGTTGCACCAAAACTATCCTACATATGTAAAGGGCTTTAAGTCAGGACAGATGCATTTTGCAGACCTGTGCAATCTTCTGATCCATGTGAGAGCATCACTCAGCTGGCACTCCACACAAGCTCTCCGTGGTTTCTGCCTTGCACCTTTGTAGCCCCGTATCCTCTTTTCTTTCTAGCTTTGGTCAGTAGAATGCCAAAACTCTGGTTACCCAGTGCTGAGAACCAACATTGTAAAAGAAAACTCACTGCTGGTAACAGCTGAATTAAAAAGCAAGAAACAGTCCTCTGTGTAAATGCAGGGATCAGTTCACCCCTTCATTGGCAGTAAGAAATTACTTTTGACCAAGGTTACATCTTCAGCTCCACAGATGAAGCAAAGCCTTCTGAACTTGAATCTTTCTCTATATAGATGTAAGAAGATCACTATCACTGACTGATTAAAACATTTCCCTATCCTTACAGTTCCTCTCAAGTACCACCAGTCTGGGGAAATACACATGGTGGGAGAAGCGGGAGATGGCATGGCGGGCAAAGGAAGGGGGTGGTACGTAAAGGGAGTATGAGCCCTACGGTATTATCCTGTGGGGCAAGTATTTCCTCCCACAAGAACAAGTCTGTGTGTGTGAAAACTGGTGGGAAAGAGAATTTCAGATTCTCCTGAGCAATCGAAAGACAGATGAACAGAAATAGTAAGTGGAAACCAAGATCCTGGCTTTTTCTCAGTTTTGTAATAAAAGATTTTATGGTGAAATCAACCAAGATTATATCAGAATTAAGAATCCAACTCTGATTATTTTTACTTCCCAAGAATCAAATGCCTTTCATTAGTATTAATAACCTTTTGAAATTAGTTGATTTTCCCCGAGTAGCTCTTTCATGGCAGATGGTTTCATTTGGAGAGTCAAAAAATGCTAGTGATACATGTGGAACGCGTGCTCTAAAAAGTATTTTACAAAACACGGTGACATGTGCTTGCCTTTCCTTTCTGAATGTAGGTTATCAGTTTACTTCCTGGAGGTCTGTGTGATATTTTTAGAT
Organism: Pipra filicauda; assembly: GCF_003945595.2. Taxonomy (NCBI): domain Eukaryota; kingdom Metazoa; phylum Chordata; class Aves; order Passeriformes; family Pipridae; genus Pipra; species Pipra filicauda. Next base: position 3,531,189 of record NW_024104754.1, on the reverse strand, counting down.
TTTCTAACTATCCATTAAAAATCTAGGCAAGTTCTGGGTCCTTCTCTCTTTCATGTGTTAATTTTTTTCCCTGGTAATCTCCATCACGTTATTATTTAATCACTTGTATTCCTTTAACAGTAACTTTTGGTTTATTTGCTAACTGAAATTAGGTGATGCATGGTTATAAGGCACAATAAACTGGGAGATTATATGTGCCACATGAAGAATTATTACAGCACCTCTATTTCCTGTAAGTTCATCTTTGACCATTGTAATTAATACTTTTAAAGATTCTGGTTTATTTGTGTTTACTACTATCATAAGGCAGCATTTAAAAACAAGCTTTCTATTATTTTTGCCAACACAGTTGTGATGCATTACTGCCTCACTGTGATAACTATGAAAATTACTCTCACCATGTTGTTGGTGTTCTACTTCACAATACTTCAACACCTACCTCCTGTTTTATGGGCCTTCAACTGTTTTCCCAGTGACATACCTCCTAATTCTTTCAGCCATAATTTCTGACCCATCAGCTACTTAAGCTTTGTTTTTCTTATAAAGACTAAACCTGAACTCTCTTAAGATGGTCTCTAGTGTCATATGTTGTTCAAGTACTTGAAATGGAAGTACAAACTCAGAGTATGTAGGCTCTTCCTGAAGTACTTCCCTGTGATAATAGTTCCCTTAGAGAACATTGTGTTTCATAACTGCATTTTGAAATGACATGGTAAACTTTTTCAGGAAATGCAGAAGGCCTAGTGCAGCTTTATTGCATAGGAGCTCAGTCTGTTGTTGATAATAGGAGTTCCAATTTATGGGCAAAAATGCTCTTAATGACACATATGATTTCAACATACACATTTGCTTTTGATTAAATTCTGTAACACATTGGTACACCCATGTAGAACTGACATTTGTCTTTATGAATCTCATGTAAAATGACACTTTGAGTCATGCATAAGGAATTTACAAGAAGAACATGACAAAACAATGTCCTTTTTGTGAATAGAGCCCATATTGTACACTTTTATTGCTTTACCAGTAATACATAATTAAAAATGTCTACAAAGTCTGGCTTTGATCCTGGGGCTTTCTTCCCCGGGTTTAAGCTAGATACAGTTCCTGTATTCATGATATGACTACATAGTAGGTAAGGTTCATGCCCAGCCTGTACTTTTAAAATCAACTCTCTTGTGACTTCATTGTTCTCTAAACACAATCTCAAAGAACAGTTTAAAGCTACAATGATATTAAGATTTAAAGTCAAAAGGTCTAAAAAGAGATTAAGAGTGGAACAGGATCGCAGATGGACGGCAGCAGACAGGACACATCTTAGCAATTCACAGTTGCTCATTGAAACAGTAAATACCACGGAGCCTGTTCCTGCAAAGCCAGGCTGAGCTGCCTGTTCTGAACCACCAAACCAGCTTTGCTCCAGGGGTTCCTCCACTGACACGAGAGTTGAAGCTCATCCCCAGGGAAAAGCTGAACAGGGGAAAAATAATTTGGACTTCTGTAGAAAGAGAATGGAGGATTAATTAAAAATTAATTTGTTTATGAATCTTCATCCCTTCCATGTCACTGCTTTGCCATAGTCTTAGGCTGAAAAATTATTAATAGCTAATATATTTTTGTTTTAGCTTGTCCTGAGCAATCTGAACTGAGAAGTTTTATGGGGTAAATTAGAGCAATTTTGATTGACAACAACTAACTTCATTTTTCCATAGTGAGAAGTGGTTTGATTTTCAGAAGTATTCAGTACCTGTAATTTCCTTCATAAAACTTCCAAAGGTAATAAATATCCATTTATTTTCTTGACAAAATTTAGCCTCCATTATATTTTGCTTCATAATGTTTACTTTCTAAGGCTAATGGATTACTACTATTTAATTCAGACTTCTTAAGCAATAATGTCCCTTAAAAATTTTTGAGGTATCTGCGTATGAAACCTGGTCCTCACACATACACTGACCGCAGGTATTTTGCAATATTTGTTCCAAATTCCCTGTTTTGCCTGTAAGACAGGCAAGAAAGCAAACAGAGGAAAGGATTCAAATGCTGCCAAGGAGTATCATCCAAGTACTAGAACATCTACAAAATCTAGTCCAGTATTTTCAAGGCTGCACTTTCTTCCTTCTGGCCTCAGAGACAGACAGACTGTGTATGGCAAAGTGGGGAATAAGGAAGGTGATGGCAGCGAAACTGAGTGAGAGAGACATTTGCGTCACAAATGAGACGTTTGTGTCAAACTGAGACATTTCTGTATTATTTTAGAGTTGTTTTTCTCAGTTGGTCAGATGGATGGGAAGAACCAGAGGCTGGGGAATGCAGAAATATCATCACAGGCAAACTAGTGTTCAGTTGGCTTTCTCTTCTGTGAAGAGTGTGAGTGCTCTTAAGTAAAATCTCAGACTCCTTGGAGTAGCAACAATCTTTCAGAGGGCAGGAAATTTTAGAGTGTTTGATGAAGTTAGTAAAACTTTCAGTTGTTTTTATGTTCAGGGTTCAATGTTCAGCTTGTATTCCATATTCAGGGCTGGTTTCTAATTTTCTCTGGAGATTCAACCCACATCACCTGCTCTATTAGTCTATGGCAAAAGCTGGAGCCTAAAATGGTGCTGAAGGCTAAGCTTTTTGGAAGAGGAAACACAAATAAGCAACTTAAAATTAATTCATGACTCCAGCAGAACCTCTGAATTTGCACAGTTACAGCCATGAAACTATCTGTGTATGAGTTTTAATCTTCATTTTAGGTACTGCAAATAGTACTTTGTAGAGCTAATGTTTCCCATGCCTCCTAGAAGACCTCACTGTCCATTGTCCCTGATATTCAGGCTTACACTGTCCACACCAAATGATCGTGTATCTGCCTTTGACCAATGTTTGAAAATTTTAACACCAGAAGTTAAGCTATTACATTAATGAAAAATATGTTGTTTTCCCCAAAGTAAAAAAAATAAATCCCAATCTTAAGGTCTTTTTTGGACGAACAATTTAAGACTAGCAGAGTTCTCCTCAAGTTAGGGTTTTTTTTCAATTTGACCAATAAATATGCCTCTTATTTCACACATCCTGAGTGGCAATGTGTAAGGGTTTAGTTAAACAATTTCTGCAGTGAACATGGTCCATCTTCACATGGCAGACATGCTTGCTGCACTGCATTTGATACATTTAGAGGGGGGTTGAATAAATTTTCCCCTTTCATTGCAAATGTTTGTAGCTGTAATTATAAATCATGTGGATCCAGGCCATGGCACTGAGACCTAGGACACCTTAATTTCCAAGTTCCCAGTCTCTGTGCAGACAATATGGGACAGAAAGGATGAGGACAGAGGAATGACCTGTGGAGGACTTTTTATGTGAGAAGAAAAGATTAAATGTGATGCCAAGAAAATTGTTGTTAAAAAAATCCTGAAATCTTAATGTTTTATCTCAAATGGTTGACCTGGTAACCTATCAGATTATAATTCTCAGTTTTTGCCTTTTACTGGTTTTCCTTGCCATCTGATGTAGATTCTAGATATATTCAGAACAAGCTATTATTGCATGTTGTGCTACCTACTGACTGCATTTCTAGGCTTATTCTGTGTTCACATTCTTTTTATTTGTGCTTTATTTTGTTTTCTTTTAACTTTTTTTAAATCCTCAAAATAGGAATTTCCTATTTATCACTTTCACTGATGAACAAAATCCCTTATATTGCTTGCTGATATAATGGACAAACATAAACAGCTTAAAATCTTTTCACATTACATATTCACAGTACAAGCTATGTGACCATTTGAATTTTAATAAACCCCCTTTACATAGTTTCTTAATTCTACAGGAAGTGACTCTTAGTGTTACTCCTTCTAATTCCCCAAGCAACCAGATTGTTTGTATGTGGCAACACCACCTTTTTCAGTGTGTATCTTCCTTTTCCAATGTTTTACTTCAGTTTTACTTGGCCTGGATTCAAAATATTCTGATTTTTTTCTTATTTCTCTTAATCCTTCCAGTTCCTATGGCATTGATAAACCAGTCAATTTACAGGAGAACTGCACCTGTCTTCAGATCAGGCACTTCTTTTGCAAGGTGACTATTTTCCAGAGTTCAAGGGATGCTGAGTTGCTTAAACCTCTCCTTCACTTCATCTGGAGAATCGTCTGTCTCTGTGGTCACATTTCTCCCTTGGAGTTTAGAAACCATTGACACAAATACTTTCTCTTTACCTTTTCCTGCATCAAATCTACTACAGGACTTTTCTGATTTCATAGACTTTGTAGTTCCTCATAACTCTTGGTTCTCAGGTTTTGTGGGAAGGAGGCTGGATGCTAAAAGTTATCAGCGAATTTAGGGTTAACTTTTAATGTGCTAATATGTAGGTAATTTATTCCTATTACTTTTAATTAAAGCTATGTTTCCTCTTCCTAATATCTTACTATATTATGTACATACAGTGGCCATGGAAAACAAAATGTGATAGGTTAAAGTTTGCCTGGGAACAGGGAAAGCAATAGACCATTCAACTGAGAAATGTATTATATAGTGAAAAGTACAAGATTTAATACTAGCAATAAAAAAGAAGCTGCACATGAAGTTGTCTCCTTCCTTATAGAAATATGAGTCTACAAGCAGCATGTCTGACATCTTAACAGTAGCAATTGAAGCACATGTACAAAGCATGAAGCCTAAATACACCTCCAGAAAGACCATGGTTTTCTCAGAGAACAATTTTTGTTGCACTAATAGTTGGCACTTAAAATTAAGGACAGTTTAAGAAATACGGATAAAAGACCTGAATTAGTTATTTTTTTAGGAATATTTGTTTTGTAAATATACCTGTGATGTATCCTAGATAACTCACACTGGAACTAATAGCTAAGCCTTGATCTGGTATTTTTTGATAGAAAAAAAAGAGAACTCTTCAACTTAATTTGAATGTGGGTATTTCAAAGCAGGTATTTGCAAACTCAGAAAAAAAGACCTTTTCATTAATTCATCAGTTTGGAAACGGTCACACTAACCCACAACCACATACAAATACGAAAATCCTAATGGGACTATTTTCTTACTAAGCCTGTAATAGTTTACATTCACCTAATGGCCTGGGGTTATAAGCAAACTACTCAATTAGAGAATTTAGGCTCATTGCCCACATATTTTAGAGCAAATTATCCCTTCTCAATTGCAGAACCCCCTATATAAAATGCCTAAACAGTGTTTCCTGTTAAAAAAGCAAAAATACTATTCCCTAAATTCCCACCTTGAGTCTACTAAGTATTTCTCTTCATGCTAGTGTAGCCATTTTATGGAGAAATATTTATTTTTGCTTGCATACCTCAATCTAGACTCTTTTGTTGGAATGCTTTTAACCTTCCAAGCAGCTAAAAAATGCTAATGCAACTTTTTTGCCTTTTTTTTTTTTTTTTGTCTCAGAGTAAGATTTTAAAGAGTAGTTTCACACCCCCCTTACTGGGGATACTGGAACACAGAGGTCTTCTGAAGGCCTAGCATTTGAAGCTTGAAGGATAACAGATCTTCCTCTTCTAAGGGCATTCTGAATTATCTTTTAGCAATTACTATTTCTTCTGCTTCTTCTTTAATTTAAAAGAGAGGTTGATGCTTTCAACTATAAACACCCATTAAAAGTTCCTCACCCTATTATGTCCAACTGCTGCTCTTAATTGTATGCAGCTGGGTGAATCATTGAATTCTCATTTCAAAGATAAAAATTAAAAAATACAATTAATCAGATATCAACTCCTCATAACAGATCCATTTCCGATACAGAGATATCTGGCTTTGACCATGTGCTGGGGATTAATTTCTCATGTGTAGTGTTTGACCACAGCAGGACAAGTCCAGCTCAGGCCCAAAGTGTGTGATCAGTGTCATGGGTCTGATGGCAGCAGTGTGGTTTTGGGGATGTGGATGAAGGGGCTCCCACCCCTGTTAATCCTACTCTCCTGTCTGTTTTCATGGTTATGGGAAATAACTTTCTGGGAGATGTAATATGAGCTGAAGGAACTGTTGGTTGGTGGACGTGTAAGTAGATGAGACACAGACGCTTTTGGAAATGAAAATATTTTATATATGTGCCAAGAGTGTTGTCACAGTTATGAGCACCAGTGAAGTGCCCATTCTCTTGTTTGAGATCTGGGGGAAAGAATGAGGGTGGCAGCTCTTACCCTAGGGTCTTTCTGGAAACTTAGAAAGGCTTCTTCCATGATTCCAATTAAGACAGAAGCCTCGTCCTCACACAAAATTCTACTGGAGTCAAAGAGCCGCTGCACTCATCTGAAGATAGAATTTAGCTCAGAATGTGAAAATGTATGCAATATGATTTAAGCTAATAACTAAAACCCCTTTCAATAAAGCAATGAGATAGTGAGGAAAGTTCTGAATGCCCAAAGGCGAGTTTAGAGCAGATGAATCTTCCATTTTTGACATGCTTAACTTTTTCAGTTCTAACTACCTCTACTTAATGCTTCAAGTAATCTACTTATTCCTAAAAGTCAGAATCTCTGGCATTTCTTCACCATGGCACCCAACACAAGCTGTTGTTTTGGAAGGCATACGTGTTATACAATTAGATGGATGGTACGATCTCCTAGACCAATGCACAGTTCAGATAATACAGTAGCAAAGATAAACAAAAAGCCTATGCCATCTTGCTAGTCTTCAAACATTGTGAAGGGCAAGAATGGAAAGAACAGATTAAAATCATCAAATAATTAAAGAAATTTGTGCCGCGGAATTACCAGGTCTCAGTCCTGCATTAGATGTGGACCCCTACCACTTTGTAAAAACCTAGCAAGTTTTGGGGAAGTATGCAGCTATAATATCCCTCTTAGACTCTGATGAAGGATTAAGGTCTAATTTCATGCAATGCTCCAAGAATAGAGAAGGCGTAAATTCTGAATTAAGGAAAGCATGCTTTAAAGAACACAAGATAATGCCAATGTAATAAAAATAGTTAAGCACAGGGTGAAAAACCAAGGAACTGTTATAGATATATACAAATTAATTCAACAAATATGTATAAATGCACGTACTTTTGAAAGTGTTGCTAAAGCAGTGTCTTCAGGAGAGTTTTAAAATCAGTAGGCTGCAGCTGACTATTCCATGAGCAGGCTGTTCCTGCTCTTAGGGAAATCAGCAACAGTTATACCAGTAGGGAATCACATACTCAAGAAAATTCTTAACATCACCAGAAAAACAAAGGGCAAATATTCCTCATTTTCTCTAATGGGCTCATTAAGCAGAATTTCTTCTACTAAGATAAAATTTCCTTACTAAGAATATGGTAAATTATTTGCAGAGCTAAGAATAATATCAAAGGAATACGGGAGTATTCCAGGACTCAGACCAGAAATTCTGGGGCAAACTGGATAAAAATAAAATGCCCAGTTTATCTGTGTGATAGAATTTGATTAAGGTTTACTGGCTTTTTATTACAATTTCCAATTTGACAGGCCCTACTAAAGCTAAAATTGAACTTCATATACAAAGCTTATGTGGTTATGTTTGTTATTAGCATTGTCTTCCCCAGAGATATTTGGATTTTGTTTAACTGAAAAATAAACAAGTTAAATGCCGAATTGCCTGGTTAAGACAGTTATATGATGTGGTCTTTTCCTTTCATTATAAAGATTGTGCATTTTGGGATACATGTTTAGGAGTTTGTGGTTACTTTACTATAAATCTAATACCATGGACATATAACGTTTTTGTTCAATGTTCTGCTTTTTTCATATAAAGTTCTGTGTCCTGGCCAATTTATGGCCAGACTTATCCAATAAACAAGTTTGTAGGAATGCATTTATAGATTGTTAGAAATACGTGTGGTGCCTGCACTCTTCTCATTAATAATGTAATGATTAATTTTCACTTAAAAAATTTATTTTTATTTTTTAACTATATTATAACAAAAAGGGTAAATTATGTATATCATAAGTTATTTTCCTAAAAATTAGAAAAAGTAGGTAGATGCATAGGTTAAAAAATACCTAACTGTGAATGGATTCCTCTGCTCTTGACACTTAAATCTTCCTCAATATTCAAAGGTTATATGATTAGTACTTGCTGAAAATCAGATCCCTTGCAGTATCTCACCTGAACCTGCAAAGCCTTTCTGAAAATTTCTTGGTAAACCAAACGATAAGCAAACAAGTCATATAGGAAAGCCTATTAGTTGTCAATGCATAGATCAGAGAGGTGTAAGTTAGTACATTATGAAATAGGAGAGGCACAGTTGTTCTGTTGAAGCTTCCAGGAATTCTAGGACCCAATTTGCTAGCCGTGGGTCATTCAAGCATAGAACAGAGACAGAACCAAACTGTTTATACCTTAAATACCTGGAAAGAAACAAAAAGCATCAATCGATAAGATTGATACTACTTCATTAGCAACGTGCCGACTGTTATTATGTTTCACAGGTCTTTTCAGTGCACTATGGTGTTAGAACTTCTGTGAAAATGAAGAGAGGTTATGATGTTTGGAAGAACAAATTGCTAAGACTGGCAGCTAACAATGAGGGTAACTAAGTTTTCGCTGTACTTTAGGTTAATAGGTTTGAGATCAGCATCTATCTGTCTTGAAGGTAATTAAATGAATGAGTAAAACTACTATTCTTCAGAAAGAATTTAAGTAATGACAAACATAAAATGTATTACAGTATTTTTTTTGTTTTCTGGCATGAAAGAACAGATCTAGTATTGATAAACGTATGTAATTTAATAATATAACCCAGACCTAACAAAAATATATATATTTTGCCCTAAAAAAGAAGTCCTAGACTTCACTACATGCTATTTGTGTTTTCTGGTAACCTCCTTTAGTCTCGACAGGACAAAATTTGATGTGTTGTTTGTGCTGGAAAATACGCCTTTTCTAATGCATTTTATTCTGGTTTATTTTGCCTAAAGAACTAAAGTTTTATTTCAGATTTTTCTCTTCCCTCGGATCTCATCTGCATTTTACCTTTGACCCATTACACTTTTATCATTAGTTTTCACTGGTTGATTATGGGTCAGTTTATGACTGGAATATGGATAGTACCCCAAAAATATGTAATGAAACCCCAACTCATTGCTCTGAAATGCCAGTTCCCAAGTGTGTTTTTAAAATTCAAGGCACATTAATGTTGTCTAAGCACCTCTGTGTAGCCAAAGCAGGCTTGGAATGACTTTGAATCCTACCATTTGAAGTTACTGGAGTGATTACAGTAGAAGTTCTGCTTTTTGTCCAACTTCTATATGCATTTAATGTAATAGATTTATTTTGAGAAAGGGTTTCTTATTTTTACATCATGCTGATATAATTAATTCAAGCTCTGTTTCAGACATGTATCAGTATGACATACTATGTGAAAATCATGTTGCCTGGGAGTTTTGCATGTGAAGGGACTGTAATTTCTGATCTTGAATTATCTAATCTTGAAGCAGTAGTAGTTGTGGTAAAGGATACTCAGTAGCTGAAATATGTTCTAAAATTCTGAACACTTTCAAATTTCACATTCTTTAAAAAGTTATCTGAAAAATCATGTGTGAAAAGACTAGCAGCATTTATACCATTAAACATGAACAAAAAGCATTGTCCTTCAGCTTGCAAGATATATATTTGCTTTCAAGGGGAGCTCTAATATTTGCCATCCTTAACTGAATGAAATCACAGATACTTTTACATGTGGATTTTATTATAAGAATTGGTTTATAAGCCTGCTATTTAACATGATTATATGAATTACGAACTGTGATTATATTTTTTTTATAATCTCTGTAGAGCTTGCCATTATTTTTACATGTCTGTGTCTGGCATTATGCACCTTTGAAATTGTGCCAGAAATATTTATTGTCCTATTTCTGGCACTCTGGGACTCTGTGGTTCTGTTTGGTTTCCAACCAGAACAAGGCTTATTAGCAGATCCAGTTCTTCGTACTTTGCTGAAAACAATTTTGTATGTAAATTTAATACTTCATTAAAGTAAGCTCTTGTAACAATCAGGAGTATGTATGATATGCATTTAACGTAGGTAATGTTCTATCTACCACTTTGAGCAGTTATCAGAAGCAAAATGTATGTACTAATTAGAACTTTCCTTCTCATTGCTTGTCTCCTCCAGCTTGACTAATAAGAAAGCATTAAAACGCACTCAGGTTCAGCAGAAATGGGACACTCTTCCTGCACTTACCTGTGCTCTGCACACACATGCATTGCCCTGGAAGGAAGACTTGCTGCAGTAAGAACAGCACGTTCTCATTCACCTCTTGAATCACATTTATTTAGTTCCAAATTCCTTTATTCTTATTCAAGTAAAAATCCTCTGAAGGTCAACAGGAGTTTCATTCAAATTACTTCATAATTTTGCCCTCATTTTGTTGGATTAGTTTCAACTTTGCCCAGTAGGCACAACCATTTTAAAAAGGCTTTTGGAAAGTATTCTTTATTTTATTTAGCTTCAAGGAAATAGATGTTAATAAAATTTAAGGATGTACTTATGTGTTTATTAAAGAGGAGGAATCCTGTTGAATCAGAACCCTAATTTGTTTAAAGAGCAAACTGCTCCAGGAAGCAGAAATAATATAACTGGGTTAAGTATTAGTACAGCTCAAATATTTTCAGTGAGAATAATCATGCTTTCACTCGGAAACCAGGGAAAATTGATTTAGTATGCTTTTTACAGAACACTGTTATTGTTATACAGTCATTTTTATAACTATAAACATAAATTACTCATTTTAGCCACTAAAGGGTCAGAAGTTTGAAGTAATGCCCATCAGGGAAGGGGATGTACTTATATGTGTATAAAACTTCACACATGATTTGAAGCATGATTTATCTCAAATAGAGGCAAAACCATCTTTCTGCTTCTCATGTGACAATTTCACACTAAGCTTCTTCTGTTTGTTCATGAGATCTTAATAACAGAACAGACACATGCATTTTAGTGTTTTATAAGAAATCACTTTCAGTGTGGTAAGAAAATAATCCAAAGTTTAAGCATGTTCCTAAACATATTGCCAGAGATGTGTAGTATTCAAATGAGGAACAGCCGTCACTCCTGCTTTAAACTTGACGGTCTTTCAAGTATGGAAAAGTTCACATTCTAGGGTATCAATTAAGAGGTTTAGGATGGAAAGATATTTATGTTTTTATTTATTTGTTTATTTAAAGGGTTTAAATGTTTACATCTGCCACAGAACAATAATCAGCAAAATAACCATAGAAATAATAATAGTAACAATTGTAATAATAAGTAACAACAATAGTAGTGCAACAATAGTGGCAGCAGCAGTGGCAGTGATAACAGTGGCAATAGCAACGGTAAATAGTAGTAATAATAGTAAGAGTAATAATAATTATTAATCAAAAGCAAAGGTCTTAATCACAACAAGAATACTTTCTGGACTGGAAAGTATTCTTGGCTTTTTCTGATGACTGTATGCAATGTTGAGAAATTTTAGTATGAGCCATTCACTTGAAATTATATCTTTTGACTTAATGGATTATATACTTCTTTTTGAGGTAATAATTTATTGGAAGAGCCTTAAAAAAGGGCTTAATGAAAGTCACAGAGCATTCAAATGCCTTGCATGATAATACACTGAAAGGCTCAGGGAATTAGAGGCCACTGTAAGAACACAGACATCTGACACTCCAAATGTTACAGTTGGATTAGAATATCGAAAGAAACTTATATAATTACATATAAAAAATGAAATCAAAGCTATAATATCTTTCTCGGCGCCATTGTTGCAGAACACATTTCTAAAGCACATCTTGCCAAAATATGTCACTGAAGTCACCCTACTTTGGGAGTGCCACTTTTTTTGTATGTTTTGAAATTATTTAAATGTCACGAATTAAACATAGTTTATTTGGCTAATCCATTTTGAAGCCTTTCTTGCAGCTTCCAATTTATATCTGCCTTGTGGCTTCAGGTCTCAACTCTTTGTAGCTCTGTGGGTCTCTCTACTAGGGCTCTGTAAAACAACTTTCTCTAGCTCTTTTCCCAGTCCCAATTCTAACTGAAACTTACAACAAAAGAAGACAAGAAAATAGTCTGGAGTCATCACAGTCAGTCATGTCAGTTAAGTACAGGCTTGATGTAACTTTTATTACAGATGTTTTATTACAGATATGCCCACACAAAAGTTATTAATTACATATGTATTTTCTTGCTTTGGTTAAAAAAAAGTTCCTAAATTACTTTATAAAATATATTACAAATATAAATATAAATAAACACAATTATATACATTTTCCCAAAGCTGAATTATGCAGGACATTCACAAATGTGTGAAATGTGTCATTTATAAAATGACAGTGAGCACTCATTCAGTTCAAGATCCAGAGAAAACAGATTCCAGGCCTTGAGGCACATGGTCCACTGATAACTAGATTAAATTTTGTCTTCCACTAACACCACTGATTGAGGTACATTTAGCTGAGGATGGGGTACAAGGGCACTGCAGCCACCCACTTCATTCCATTAGTGGTGGTAGAGTAGCTCTGCATGTGGAGAGCAGAGCAAGGAGTGCCTGGACTGTGTCCCTTAGAACTTGGGCTTGCTTTGATCACTGAGGTGCCCACAGGGCATGAGGAAGTGAAGTTGTGCTCTTGAGGAATTCCCTGTGGTGTAGAGAGATGAGCACAGAGGTTTGACTCAAACCTAACTGGGACACAGTACCTCAGTTTCAATCTGACCAATGTAGCAAATGGCAGCATCTAATTCCCAACAACCATGACATGAAATGGTGAGATGGCAAAGAACACAGTCAATAGTGGTTTGAGTGGTGGAGTTTGTCATCATTATGCTATCTATGTGCCTTCATTTTCTGCAGTCAAATCTCCATTTGCAATGTAAACACAGGTTCAGTTTCAGCACCTAAAAATTCCCAGCATCTACATGGGCTCACCAGCCAGAGAAGTCCAAAAGAGTCTGTTTTAAAATGCTAATTAAAAACTGCCAAGTAAACAGGGTTAGGAAACATTAAATTTCTCTTAACAAGCTAACATTTTCCTAGTGATGAATCGACCCATATATTTATTTAGAAAAATAAATTGGACTACTAGGCTACATATATTGTTAAAATATAGGAGTGCTACGAATGATGCCATGGGAAAACTCTTCTCGAAGGTGATCTTAGGGTGTGAGACCAAAACATTTTAAGGGAAGTTTATTGTTTGGGGTTTTTTTAAATAAGTTTATTGTTCAGTGTTCTACATATAGAGGAACTGAAAGTGCTAAATGCTGTCTATGATGCCGGGGAAGATTCTGAAGATGTACTCTGTTGTTGGAGTGGTTATGTAGAGTCAGGTTAAGCACCAATCACACTGATAATGAAGGGTTTTGAACGGACTTTATTTAAGAGTTTCAAATACTCTGTAGGGGGCAGTTTTGAACCAGATTAATGGAAATTTGAAGCTGACTGACTCAAAGTTATGTTTTTATACTCAGTTTTTTCATCCTCACCAGCTACATGGGCATAATATCCTTTTTTTAGGTAGATCTTGGTGCTTACACAAACAGGTAGCTGCATGCTATCATATAACACCACACAGCTGAGAGGCTTGTCTGCAAGTAAAGTTCAGTAATGGTAGCTAACAATTCTTTTTTTAAACTGTCAATTAGACAGATTCATAACTGAACAGCAGTGATTAGAACTTCATGGAGTAAGCCTGCATAAAAAGACAGCTCTGCAAAAGGGCCCAAGGACAGAAGTAGAGCTTGGGATCTCCCTCACAATTCTGGTTCAGCCTTGAATCAGGGCTGAATTTTGTAGTGACTTTAAAGTATTAAAAAAAAAAAAAAAGAAAAAGAAAAAGAAAAGGGAAAAAAAGAAAGAAACAGCCTCTTGGAGACATCAGTATTGCCCACAGCATTTCAAAATGCCTTTAAACACAGTATCATCATTATTTGCATTTATTTTAAATGGATATTATGCTACAACATGGAAAAAGATGTCAGCACACTTAAATATGTTAGCTTAAAGATGAAGATTTTAATCAGATTCTCTCCAGCAACATGCCACTTAGAAGTATCAAAACCAGAAATGGACTATTTATTTAATCTGTAATACTAGCTGTATTTAATCTGAAAATTATTCTCTCAGCAGAGTGATAGTCCTTAGTACAAGGATTTAAGTAGAAATGACTCTAGAGAGCAAGCTGAAGAGAAGGAGAGGCTCAGTCACTGAGTCTTTTTTCCACTTGGAAAGGAAGGAATAGTCTAGATCTCAATGAGGAAAATAAAGCTGTAGATCTAGGTCACCTCTGTAATTGATAGGGGAGTATTTCTAGTATAATCAGTGGCTCTGCACTGACTGCCATTATTTTGATTCAAATGAACTTGAAGCCCATTTTAAATCATGATACGCAGATGAAGTTGTTACTTAGCTGATACTGTAACTAGCTGATAATACAAAGTAGCTAGATTCACTCTGAACACTGGCAGAACCTAAAAGGATTATTTTCCCAATGTCAAAACTAAGAATGAATGCCTGGCAGATGATCAGACTCAGCAGCTCTACTACTTAAAGCTTGAAGCCGATTGTGTTGCCTGGAAGGGTGCTGGGATATCTTGTTTGTCCTCTCCTAGCCCAAAATCCTTGCCTATTCTGTTTGAATTTGAATTATTTTCAAAATTGAGGTACAGGGATGACGTTAATTTTCTTCACAGCAGCCCATATGCTGCTGTTTGTTGTATTCTGTGACTAAAACAGCACTGATGACACAGCAATGTTTTGGGCATTGCTGAACAGTACTTGCACAGTGTTGAGGCTTTATCTTTTTCACGCTCTGATCTCTTAGTGAGTAGGCTGGGGGTAGGCAAGAATTTTGGGAGGAGAACAGCCTGGACAATAGACCCAAACTGGCCAAATGCTTATTCCATACCACATAACATCATGCTCAGCAGTAAAACTGGGGTAGCAAAATAAGAAGGTAAGGGAGTTTGTCTTCCAGGGTATAATTGCTTGAAGACTGGCTAGGCATCAGTCTACTTAGGGCAGGTGGTTAGTTATTTCCTTGGCATTGTTTTTTTTTTTCTTTCATTCACTTACTAAACTTTCTTTTAACCCAATCCATGAGCTTTCTGACTTTTACTCATCCTAGTATGTCCCCCATCCTCCTGAGGGGGAACAAGCAGGAGGTTGTGGGGGTGTCTGCCTGCTGACCAGGATCAACTACCACAACTGGAAAAACCCCATCATGTGTAGGATGTCCTATGATGCACTGTTACATACAACAAGTTCGACAATGCACGGTCAGCTGCAGGTGTACAGCTTCTGCATAGGAATTTCTACTTCAAGGCACTCTGAAGGACTTTCTTCCACATCTGTGCACACGCACCCACTTGTGTAACTGTAGTGGTAAAACTTCCGAGCAGGGCACCGGAGACTTTGTCAGAAACACAGTGCAAACAGAGCAAGTGTTCATTGTTCCTCTGTTTTTTCGGTATGAGGCAAGTGGTGGGTGTCAGCCGCTTAAGAAAACTGATAGAGGACCAAGGGAGAGGAACGCTGTTATTACAGTAATGTAAATTAAAGTACAGAGTTCTGCTTCTCTCCAAAGACGTTCAACATTTGCCGACTGGAACGAAAGGGACAGTGAGAGCATCCCCCTGCTGTGACCCTCAGGGGACTCCAGCGTCCGCCTGGAGAGCACACGCCCAGCACGCCGCCTTTGTCAGCACCGTTTCATCTGCAGAGCGCCAAGAGGCCGGGGCAACCCCCCACATGACAGCCTGACCCTCATGTTCCTCGGTTTTAGCGTTAAAACACCTTTATTTTCTGCGAACAGGGACCAGCGAGAGCCGCAGGAGGACGTTGACCGCCTCCGCTTCGACTCTCCTGGGCACAGCCACCCGAGGCACCGTGACACCGCCCCGGCCGGGCCTCGAGGCGCGGCGGGAGCGGCCGCTCGGGCACAGCACGGTCCGGTCCCGCACGGTACAACCGCCCAACCCTCCCCGGCCGCTGCGGCCGCTCCCGCCATTCCCGCCCCACAGTGCGTCCGGCCCCGCCCCGCCCCTGCGCACCCCGCGGCAGAGCGGCGCTGATTGGCTGCCGGGGCCGCGCGGGGCCTGATGGGAGCACCGCGCGGGCGGCGGGGCCCCTCCTGCGGCGGCGGCGGCGGCGATGCGCGGCCCGGCCCGCGGCAGGTACGTGCTGCGGGGGATGCCCGGCCCGGCCCCGGCGAGGCGGCGGGAGAAGGGCGCCCGGCGCTCCCTGTGACCGGAGCCGGGGCTCGAAGCGCAGCAGGGCGGCCGGTGCTCTCGCCCTCCTCGCCATGGGCAGCCGGGCGGCGGCCGGGGTGCAGCCTCAGGGGAGGGAGCCGCCGGCCGCGGGGAGGGGGCGGTGGGGCCCTGCTGGGCCCGCCCGGGCGCGGCGGTGCGGCGGTGCGGCGGTGCGGCGGCGCCGTGCGCTGTCCCAGGGACCGGCCGGGGCCGCCCCCGAGCTCCGCCCGCCCGCCGTGCCTGGGGCTCGCTCGATCCCCCGGCCCCGGCGGCCGCAGGCTTCGCACCAGGGCTGGGCTTCAGAAACAGCGCCTGACCCAGCCACTCCTCGCTCCACCGCTGTGCAGCCCATATGGGAACTAATTTGCCTTTTTAATTAAGGCTCTACAAAGCGTAAGACCTCTCTAGGCTGCTTCCGAACAGGAACAGCTGAAAGCCTAGTTTAAATGGGAAAAAAGTTCAGTGTCGTGTTTTAACTGGGAGGACCTAGAACAGGCCAGCAGTACGTGCTGGGTGATGCTTTTGCTTTTGTTTTGCCTGTTTCCTTGCCCTCGGCACTCCTAGCTGGAGAAATTTTATGGTCCCACTGGAGGTTTCTGAGGTCAGTAAATTGTGGGAGAACTGGAGATTCAATTTGAACGGTAGAACTTGTGTTCTTTGTAGTGATAAATATCTAAAAATATTTACATAAAATGAAGTCACTAAGCTTACAAAACCCCTCATTTAAAAAGCATTGCCCATTCCTTCAGGGGAAAGGTCCGTATGTCTGTACACAAGGCCTTGATGACAAGTTTCTAACTTCCTTTTTTTCCTTTTAATATGTCTTCTCTTGACGTTACTGAGTCTTGAATTTCAGCATGTCAGTTATTAAAATTTACTTGGGAGACTGATTTTTTTGAGAGCTTTTAATCTTAAAGCATTATCAACAAACTTGAAGAAATTTGAGACTGACTTGATAAAAGTGAAATGAGATCATCAAACTATTTTCTCCCTCTTGGTGGATGGGTTGGTGGATGACTTCCGTAATCAAGCATGATTCATCCCTCTTTCAAAGAGAAACGTTTTTTTCTGCTGTGGTACTCTTAGTCTGGCACTTTTGCTTTTTAATAACTTACATGTTTTGGGAGTAGAGGAGCTCCCATCAAGAAATAATTTTTTTTTTGAGAGAGTCAGGTAATAGAATTGGTAGTAGTGTTTTCTTAAGCTTCTATATTAAGTGGTTTTTAACAATTTTATTGTCTGTTTTAAGCCCCGGATTAGGGAATATTGCAGCTATTTTACTTGTGTATTAAATCAGTGATAATGTTTGTGGAAGTAAGTCCAATTGCAGTAGTGCTTAGTGAGTGGAATGCACAGCTCAGTGCTAAAGAAGTGTAGTCTTCAGAGTGGGAAAAGTGCTATGTAATTAATTATTTGTTGGTTAGATCATGGGAAGCAAGCAACTTGTGGAAGGAGAACTCTTGCCATGAATGGTTATTATGTGAGGGATAGGTATGTGGAGTGGTAGATGAGGAAGAAGGAGGAGAGTTTGAAGCCGTTGAAGACAACTTGTGTTGTTGTGTCAAAAAAAAGAGGAAAGAAAGGAAAACATCTGAGGCACTCCATAGAAATCGTAAAAAATTCTGTATCTCCGAACTAAGGATTCAGTGACCGAACTGTAAATGTGCATCTAGTGGCCCTAATCCCTTAATACCTCTTTGGGGAAGGGTTTTGGGAGTATTACTGACTTGCAGAGCAGCGCATATAAAGCCTGTCATCATCATAATTCTCGTAAAATCATATGTACAGTGACAATTGTCAGACCTGTTTGTCTTCCACCTATTTTCCAGCTATTTTAAAAACACTTGTGTAGAAATAGCACTGTGAATGTGTTATTGATAAAAGTTGGTGTAACCAATATCTCAGGGATAACTTGTGCTCAGAAGATCCTGTAACACTTCTACCGCAGATGTTCTCAAACTATGGCTTGAAGGAAAGTGGCACACACAAAGACTGCATGAGCATCTCTGTCACTTATGTCCATGACTGAGAGGTACCATTGCTCCTAACAGTAGTGGCAATGCTAGGGGAGCAAACTAGATTTGGGTGCCTCGTGCTAGTTTTACAGACTTCTTGATTGGCTGTGTTTTTATTACAAAACAATAGGAAAGCTATCTGTCTCTGTAGAAATAGTTGGGAAGAAAGTGTCTGCTCACATCTACTGCAATACCATGGTGCAAAAGCTCACTTGTATCTGCAAAGGGGCAACTGTGTAACATTCTCTGTGTTAGGTTGTGTGTTTGAAAAAACCCCAACCTGCTGTTTTACTGAGGTGAGTTGCTGTAGTAGTGATTATTTTGAGAATTTGCTCAAGAGCCCAAGGGGTAATAGTGCTTTTTCTGTAGCTCACCTCTTTGTGCTGGTAATTCGGCAGCAGCAGAGCTAATTTGCCCATCTGTTATAGCTTCCTTTTGGCAGCACTTCAAATACGGATTTCCTTATTTTTAAGGATTGGTTTCTGAAATTACAGGGCCTCTAGTTCTGGATTCTGAAGCCTTGACTTTCTTAAAAGGTGAGGAGGTTACCATACTACAGTAGTGTTCCTGCTAGTGAGTGGTCTATATTAATTTGTTCTAACAGCCTTAGACAGACAATTTGAAAACATATTTGGATTTTTTGCTGAAGGTAACTTAATAAACAAGATAATAATCACTTATATGTGTGCCCAGCTAGATCAGTGCTTTGTTTCAATAAGTCTGTTTCATTCTAGAATGAAAAAGGTTTGAACCTCGGTTGGTGAACCCCCAGTTTACTGTTGGCGTTGTTAGGAACTGATTACTTTTTCATTCACTAGGTAAAAAACTTGTAAATTAGATGAGCAGAAAGAAATTCTGCTACACTGAGGTTCAAAGTCAGTTGATTCCAAGTACCTTCTGGTAGAAAGTTGCTACACTTTTGTTTCAGGAACTTAGACCTAGGTCATTGAATTAGTGTTGTTCAAGGGTTCCAGGTTTGCTTAGGGTGAGGTGAGCTACTTTTGCACCTTTGGAACTGTCGGAGTCATTTGGTGTGCTGATAATGCACTGTGGGTTGTGTACAGGGAAGACTTGCCAATGTACTGCTTTCATTTAGCAAGTGAAATCTCTTTGAACCTGATTATTTGAACTTAAAACAGATCATACCAAAGAACAACAATAGTGCTGTCCAGTACATTCTTTTTGATGATGGCGTAAAAAGGAAGTAGATTTATTTGATAAATTTTCTCACAAACAGTAGGATATTATTGCTGGATACCTGGACTGACAGCTGAAAAGGAACACTGAGTTATGCTTATGGGCAGCAGAGAAAATAACTGGAAATCAATTTCTTAAATAATCCTGCTCGATAGTAAGTTTTTAAAATTGTTGTTCTGCTGGAGGGTTTTGATGGCTCTTTTAGCAGTAATTTTGTGTCTCTGTTTTTGAGGACTCCAACCTGATTAAGTATTTCCAAAGTAAAAATAAGTTTGGCCTCATCAGGGCTGATCAACTGGCTTGCAAGATGACCTCTGAAACAAAAAGCTGGATGTAAAAATAACACATAGGTAGATAACTAGAAAATGGCTTTATGCAATATTTTGATTTCTTTAGATGTTGAAATGAATTTGTGAATCTTCAATATGCTATTAGATTGCTCCTAAGTGCTTAATGCTTTATTTCTAGCTGTGAATTCTCGTAGAAGATTGATAGCTCTGCCAACATTTGTCCACAATTGAAGATGGGTGGATTGATTTCAAGATGGAGGGTAAGTAAAATCGTGTAACAGGATAATCTTCTTTAGTCTAGAAGATGGGAGTACCTAGGGCATGTTTCTTAATGCCTATTGCTTGACTGTTAGTGCTAAACTTTTCCTATTAATGTAATTTAAAAATCCAGTAGTGAGACATCCCACATCCAGAAGTATTCTCTCCAAATCACTAAACTGTGAAACTATGTTGTTGTCTTTTATTTCCTTTGCTGTATCAGTCTGGCACTGGCTTGGTTAACTTATAAAAATTCAGTTTTAACTCCTTCTGTAAGTCTGAATAGTTTTGTGGTCCTTCAGCGGGATAGATACTGCAGCATCTGTGACTTGAAAGATTGGTGGCTTTTTTAGGTCAAAATGAGATACATGTGGAATATCATTCTGTTTTAACACATATTTTGGTAGCTACTTACACCTGTACAAGTCTGTCTTCCTATCTGCTTTTGTTGGCTTGTATGTTATTGAGGGGTGTACTGAGTTTATGAGGAAGAAGAGGCATGAGATTTTTGACTACTCTCCTGGCAGGTGTGATTTGTTTGAGTCTAGGTTTGCCTTTGCTTATTAGCAATTGACTTTTGAGCTTCCCATACAAAACTCCTTTAAAGATGAAAGTTTAGGTGAAATATGAGTTTTGTGTAAGGGAAACTCATTTTCATGGTGATGCGGTGTGGGCTGTGGTTTTTGAATTTGTGGTGTGAAGGGTGGGGAAAGATTATGGCTTGATAGTTTTCAGGAATTAGGAAAGCTTCCTAGAAGGTGGATTTCAAGTTGCTCCTAAGGGGATTTTACTGGAGATAACATTTATCTACAGTTGCTTATGATTTATTTAGACCATGTGTCTTAGTGAAGAGTAATAAAAAGCTGAAGTACTCAGGTTAGGGCTTCCTTTATATGTTCTCTTTGCTTTGCCTATTTCCTCCACTCATCAATTCTGTTCTTGTTTTGCTTCCCACCCACACATTCATTATTGGTGTATGTGCATTATAGGTTTTCATCCTTTGTGATGTAGGAGAGGAACCTTCAGTTAAGAGTAATACCAACTCTAAAATAGTGATTGATTATAATCCCTTCTATTTGTCACTATTAAAGTAGGAAAACTTCTGACCTTTATGTAAAACAGATAATTTATTAATCTATTATGAATGTCTTTTTGTTAGGAAACTGTTAATGTACAGTAATCCTCAAAAATCTGACTTTTAAAAAAAGTGAGATTAATATCTTTGTTCTTTCTCTTGTAAGCAGGCAAAGCCATCCACTGTAGAAGTATTAGAAAAAATAGATAAGGTATGTGTTTGCTTTTTGGTGTTTTGTTTGATTTTTTTTTTTTAAAGAAATATGCATCCCTTTTGCTGGCCATGTATTTCTTTCACATTAAGCAAAACACTGTAATGAAATTTTAAATTATTTTGTTAGTTATTCCAGTACTAGAGATTCTGAGTTTCAGAGGAATTGCTACCTTTTCCCCCCTTACTATTAGTCATTTAAAAAATACCCATACTGTATAATAAATAGTGAGAAACTACAGTTCAACTATTTATTTAGAGAGCTTGAAATAGGAATGAATGTGAAGCTGCCTTGATTACACAATTATTTATCACTAGTGGTTAAAGTCCCATGTCATGGAAAATGTCACTAATACTAAGTTCCGTTCATCAGGTTGATTAGAAAAGCTTCAATGTATGGTTTTATGTGTAGAAGTTGTAACTGTGATAGAAGTAAGTAAGGTTAGGGGCAGAATAACTGAATAGATGGTTCAGTTTTTGCCAGCATTTGTGACAGATATCTGTACTCTATGGGGAAATTAACTGTTTTGAAGTATGCTGCTGATATTTTTTGTTTTCCTTATGATGAAAATATGAGTACTCCTGTTGTCACTTGAAATACAGTCAAAATGGTTAACACAGCAGAGCGTTGCTCACTCACTTATTAATATGCCAGAAGCATCATACAGATGTTCAGGATTTCACTCTTAATGTGAGGAAAGTACTGAGAGGAAAACACATGAAATAATGGAGATGTTTCAGCAATTTCCCATGTTAGTAGTAAAGCATTAGAGGCATTTAAAATTCCACAGGTGCCTGATGAAAGTTTTAAGATGCAGAGTATGGTTAGCATTGATTTATGTCATTGTAAAGATTGCCATTCATAAGGTAGTAGCATTTTTCACTTGTCCCTCCCAGATATACTAATACATTACAATTGTGAAAAAGTGCTGATTTGTAACATTTCTTTCCAATTGCTAATACAGTGCAGGTAGCCCATATCATAATCTTAATAGCGTGGTGTATTTATGCTATGGAAGTTATCTTTGGGCAAATATTGTCATTTATCAAAAAGCTGCTTGACTTTATTCTAATCAAGTATCAGATTGATAGGGCTGATTTTAGCAAACATTTAAAGGCAGCTTAGTAAAACCACCTACTAATTTCACTAATAAGGTTGAACCCTGTTTATTTACAGGAAATACAGACGTTAGAAGAATTCAGAGAAAAAAATCAGAGGCTACAGAAACTATGGGTTGGAGGGCTGCTTCTCTACTCCTCACTCCTTTACCTTGTTACTTGCTTAATTGTATATTTGTGGTGTCTTCCTGACGAATGGACAGCAAGGTTGACAATGACACTTCCATTTTTTGCATTTCCATTCATGTAAGTAAATATGCCTTTTTTATTTTCTAACTGCTGTCTGTTTGATAAAAGGAGATGGAAAATACATCTCAGCAGGGGGTTGGGTTTGCTTTGACAATCCTTGAGATATCATAACTTGCTGAATTTTTTCTTCTAAAATAAATCCAAATAGTTAGGCAGACACTTTCTTTGTGGGGAATGTCTCTCATGGGTTTGGAACTAAGTCTTATCATCAAAAGATGATAGGATCTAAAGTTACTTGGCCTATCAAAATTATGCTAGGGCTAGAGAGAGACCTATATCTGAGCAGCTGCAAGGTAATGTAGTATAAGCAGAAGAGCATTATCTTGGGTTTTTTTTTTTACTGCTAGTTGGAAAGTAACATCTCTATATGAAAGTAACCTAAGGTATGTCACCTGTAGATAAAATGTAACATATAAAACAGGGGAAAATACAAGAACGAATGGAGAAACTTACTGTTACCTATTAAAGTAAATGTGTTAACACAGAATTGACTTGAAAGGTCATCAACCTAAGTATGTTGAAGACTAGTTTTATATAATATGCTGTTTTTCTGGAAAATCATTGACTATTTACTTCAATAATGAAATATCCAGGCTTCAGTGGATGTGAACAGGAGAAAGTATTGTTAACATTTTTGTTCCGCTGAGCTGATTAGCTGCTCATCCTGATGAGTGGCTTTTGTTTTCTAAGAAAGCTACTTTTCCAAAGTAACAAAATGGGCTCCCACTAAAGAGCTGCTTTGCTGCCTCCTCTTCCCTCAGATCAAGGAGGGGAAAGCAGCCTACTGAGCATCTTTTTTACCGTTGGGGAGCACAGTGCATTTACTAATTTGCTGAAATGAACGTTATAAATACTGTCCATATTTGTACAGCGTCTTTATATGAAAACATGACTTGTCAGTGCCCTAGCTTTATCTTTAAAGGCAAAGTAAAATGTAAGTATTTAAGGCTTTGCAAGTTTGATTAGTGTGGGTTAGCATAACATGGAAAAAAAAAACAACTTAAAGATGCTTTTTGTATGTCATATGGTGTTATGCATAATGTACTAATATGCTGTTGTGGAATCTTGTGGAGAAGATACATGGACAGCAGAATCCTGACTGGAAAGGATTAATATAGAAATTAGAGCTCAAATTAATCTTTGGCAGTAACATGAATTGATTTTGTTCTTAAGGACAAGCATTCCAAAGTCTTTGTTGTGAGTGTGCGAGGTTTGCTCATGCTAATAGGAAAGGCTTGTAGAAGAGAAAGTATTACCAGCCCTCTTTCACATAGATGTGTTAGGATTAGTGTAGAAATGAAAACTTTTGTCATTGAAGGTGAGATGACTTCTAGTGCTGTGGTGTGAATTTTCACATTGGATTTTTATTGTCTAGTTTGTCTTTCCAATTCTGCTTTTTTTCAGTATGACTCTGTAAAATTCCAACTTGGATATTGGCTTACTAACATTTAGAATTAGACTGTTGTTCTCTATGACTTACAACTGTTTATCAGATTTTTTTTTTTCTTAAGCTATTCCCTTTCAGCTTTTTTTGGCAGATATGAATGGCAAGCAGCTGCCAGCTTGTCTTTGTGCTCGGTCAAGAGGTGACTCCATGCTGAATGCCTGGTGCCACCCAGTAATAGCTCTAGAGATTTTTCAGCCCTAATCAAACTGGAATATGTCTGCCTTTTTCAGCTTGCAGTCAGTCACCAACTTATTTCTGCCTTAGGTCAGTCCCTCAGGGTCTCAGCAAGTTCCTGATGCTGGTAGAGGAAGTTAAGTTTTGGGAATATAACTTGGTTAATTTTAAATGTATGTTGAAATATCTGAAAAGTTGAAGAAATATAAATATGTTAGCATGTTAGAAGGATGCTCTTCTTGAACTGATTTTTATTTGAATTGTTTAATCTTGCGTATTCCGATTTTCAGAGAAATATGGTTTTATTTTGTAAAATTGGTCTGAAATGGTCTGCTATTAAACTTTCACCTCAAAGTTCTTAAAGAGGAAATGTTTTTTTATTTCATGAAGTCCTGCCATATCTATTAACTTACAATACAGCTTTTGGTAGAAGACTCTTTAACATACATTAAAAAAGAAATAACGCTTTTTTCTTATATAACCTGGTATTTAAGGCAATTCAAACCCTGTAAACATTTATTTCTTCTGATACTTTATGAAGACACATTTTGCAATATGTAAGCAGACAAACCCATCTGTATTCTCAGAGTAGTTACTATAGCATATTTTTGAACCTGGAATAGTTAAACTTCTTTCTCTGTTTCTCTTACATTCGATAGGTTACTCTCACATTCCAGTTGCCTCATCTAACATGCCTAACTCAGGTTGTGTTAGTACTTGAAGGCATTTTGAACTGGGGAACCATTATATAAACGCAAAAGATTTTTTTTCTTAAACAGAACATTGCTAATTTAGGCTCTGTTATTTAATGCTTGACATTAGGAGGGGTTTGGATAAGATCCTTGGAGTGGCTTGAAGTATGAAGTTTGCTGCTTGGCTTAGGCTGAATAACTTACCAGGAAAAGTGTCAACCTAATTATAAGCAATTCTAAACTTTAAAGCAGATGAAGTCATGATGATTGCAGAGAGACCTCTATAACATGGTCATAGATCAGTTTGACTTTATCTTGAGATAAACTACTCTGTTGTTTGAGCTAAGTCAGCTGAAACCCTACATAAACTGAGTGGATTCAGAGCTCTGTAAAATCACCAGGACTCAGGTCAGTTAACTCTGCTTGGAGAGTGTACAATAGCTGTATCTCATGGTTTTCATTGGTATTGAATTCTTCCTGCAGATCTCCCAGGTAGTAATTTTGGGCCTTAGCTTATAAGCTTGGTTTTCTGGATAACATGAATAATAAATCTATCAAATAAGAAGTGATGACTGTGTAATTTTCAGCTGAACATTTTAATAAGTGATGATGTTACTTGCAACTGCTGCCTTAGTATTTGTACCTTTAGTAATACTTGGTTAAATTTTAATGGAAAAGAGCATTTTATTTAGAGCAATGTTGATGTCTTGACAAGATGCTAATTTAATTTTTAGGTTTTTATATAAATATTGTTTGAAGATTTCTGTTCTTCGTATTTTCAAAATAAAATCTCATCCGATAAGTGTTCTCTTTGCTAAATGACTTCAGTAATACTTACTGTAATTTATTTAAATTAATGTAATTTTTCTTTCTGTTTTAAAGAATCTGGTTTATAAGAACACTGCTCATTTTCTTCTTTTCCAAACGGACAGAAAGGAATAGTAAGTATTTATTTTTTTTTTTAAGAATATGGAGCTAGATAAGAATGATGCTTGCTAATGGTTTTGATCATTTGGCTTCCAGGAAGACAAAGGTAGTCTTTTAGTTGGTACTGAAATGGGTACTATTAGCTGAACTTGTTTCTACCACATGGTTCTTGAAAGAACAGGAAGGAAACTGCTTGACTTTTCACTTCACTTATAAAATTGTGGTAACTTTCTCCCGTCTTTGCATGTGTCAAAGTGTAATGGAATAAAAGATAGTGTAAAAGTGGGAGCGAGGGGAAAGGAAATATAAACAATAGTAGTAGTTCCCTTGATACTTGCATCTGCAAGTATCCCAGCAGTCTTAATCTGTTATGTGTAAGAGAAGAGATTTATAGGAGATGTTTTAATTTATTTTTCGAGATAGCTTTTCTCTCACAAGTTCTCCAAAGCATGCTTTTTTTCCTGAGTGGGAAAGGTATAAACAGGTGTGTTTCTGCTTTTTTTTTAGAGCTAAGGAAAATTGGAAGTCATGTAACAAAACCAAAAAATAATGCAGGTGTTCAAATATATATAAAAAGTTGTTAAATTTTGCATTAGAATAAATCTGCATGCTATTTAAAAACAACATCTGTGGCACTTGTCTGCAGTAGTTAGAATTCATTTGAGACTTTCCTTGAAAGCAGTCCAGCCTGCAACAATATCTCATGGTGATGTGAGCAATAATACAGGAAAACCTCAGTGTTGCACTGTG
This sequence comes from Pipra filicauda, assembly GCF_003945595.2. NCBI lineage: Eukaryota > Metazoa > Chordata > Aves > Passeriformes > Pipridae > Pipra > Pipra filicauda. The sequence goes on along the minus strand of NW_024104754.1, from coordinate 3,504,579 downwards.
TTTTATGACTTGCAGAACAGCATGATGTATTTAATTTGTGACAGCTTACGAGTTAAACATCACTTTTGGAATTTTTCTTAAACTTAATGTTTGTGTTTTGATATGCAAGCACCGAACATACCTTTTTATGTAGAAATAAAATTGTCCATCTATTCTGTGGTGCTGTGTGATTCATTTCTAAGGTGAATATATATTTGCATTTCATGGCTGAATTAGAAAAAAAATATATATGCTTTTCTCGTTTACTTAAATGTCTTTATTGTTGTTTTGACCATTCAAGGAAGTCTGGTGCTTTTGTTGAACCTGTGTATAAAGGTTTTTAATAGATGATAGAACATGCCTAAAGGGATTATTATATCTGTGTGTTTCCAGAGATTGGATAAAAATGAAGTGTTTTACTTCAAAGATAAAAGTTTTGTATTTGAAAAAGAAAAATGAAATGTGTGGTACAAGAGTTAACAGCAGTACAGTGGGAGAAGGTGTAGCTGAGAGAGCAAATTGGCAACTAAGTGGCTCAAAGCTAGCCTTTTATTCTGGGATGAGTTAATATAACACATTGAGTCACTGGAGATGGTTATTTAATACTGTAAAGCTCTGTGCTGGATAAGCAGCATACATCAGATTTAGGAACCATGTTCTGAATGAGGAGAATTCGTAGCTAGACTCTAGGAAAGGTGATGTAGAGAGATTATGGAATTTCAGTTTTTAAGACAGGTCAGGAAAACAACTGTTAAGGGAGATTTAGGCTGATCTGTCCCAAAGTGTGGGGAAAATAAATGAGGTATATTGCAGGTATTGACTTCTCTAATATGAATTTCTTTTATTCTGTGGGTTTAATTAAGATGAGATATATTGGTTTCTTGAGAGTACTTTGCAGTAATTGCCATTTGACCACATTTGAAGGGGCAGGTGTTTCACGAGGTTCTTGTTGAATACAGGAAGTAGAGTGATCAGAAACAAACACCCACACTTTAAGCTGGTTGCATAGCTTTGTGGAGAGCCACGCCTGAAGATGTTTGAGGCACTTCGGTACTAAAAGTGGTTTCAGTTTCTTAAGTAGTGGTTGACGATTGGCTGTATCTGCTGCTTGCTTGGCTGCATGATACCACACTGCACTGCAGTACATGTCAAGCTCTTAGTCTGTGTGGGGCTACATGAAAGACTGTGTTCTAATATAAGTGTAAAATTTGATGAGGGAAGGTACCTTACTAATTTGAAGATGCACACTTTCTGGAATTGCCCATCTTCTGTGGTCCATCCCAGTACTAAATATGGTCTTGTTCCATGTCCTGTTTATCTTAACTAATACAGGTTGTTGTAATTCCCTTTTTATTGCGTAAACTTTCAAATATGTGCATGCCCAGTTTTAGTATTTTTCACATTTAATAAAGAGGTTTATTCTATCAAAATGAGTTTCTACATTCTGGAAAGCTCAAGTAATTGTTCCCTTACTTTCAAGTAATGCTGTTCCTGAAGTAACTTTGAGTGGTATGACATACTTACTTATATATAAAGAAAGATGCAAAAAAATTATTTTTAGTTTGGTGGGGTTTAGTTTTGTGAAGCTTTTTCTTTCTTTGAAATCTGAAAAAAATGAGTAAAAATAGCTATATTTTTACAGGAATTAAGTTGCTAGTGTTCAGTAAAGCTGAGAAGGGGGGGAAAGTTGTAAAGTTTATTGTTAAACTCTTCTTGCTGTGAAGGATGTAGTAGAAACCTACTTTATTGAGAGAGCATCTTCTGCATTAGGTGGTGGTTTATTACAATGAGGTTTCCATGACTGTCAAGCTGCAAACATTAACTTACAAGAAAATCCCATGTGCATTTGACTTTTCTTCTTTCCCTTCCTCTTAGAGAGGTTGTGTGCTGTTCCTACTAGTTGTAACAGTCTCTTAGCATTTAGTAGTAAAATGACCTTCTAGTAGCTGTTCTTAGAAAACTGGGGAGTTTGCTGTAGTCTGAAAGTATAGAAAGGATGCAATACATTGAGTTCTAAAGCTCAGAGTTGACCTGGCATTTGAAACTAGTATGTATTAAGAGACTTGTGTGACATACTGAAGCCAGTAAATCTGATACTCAGATATATTAATGCTTAGACCTCAAGCTTTTTTCTGTAGTTTGACTCATGAGATTAAGTGTATTTGGTCCATTGTTGTACCAGTTTTAATGTAGGTCAGAGCAGGGCACTGGCTAGAATTGGTTTGCTTAATGAGGAAATGGTACATAAAATTTTTTAATAGTTATAACTCTAAAGTAATAACGGTGGGCTATAATTTATAAGCAGTTTCAGCATTTTAAGTGATTTATTTCCACATAAAATAGTTATTTTATACAAAGTTTACTGGTGTTTAGGATTGGTAGTGGTCAGTGCGTAATTTTTCGTGGTCTTAGAGGGCAAAGTCAGTGTTTAGAGTGTGCTGAAATCTTTTATTTATATTTGAAAACTAATGTATGTTGTCCTTCTTTTAGATGATGCACTGGAAGATTTAAAATCTCAAAAGAAAAAAATAGTAAGTAAAACTTAAAAGCTGGATTGTTATGGTCCACTAAAACTGGTGTTCTCCAGATATTTGCATCCACTCAACCAACACTTAATCTCAGTAAGACAAATTTAGGATGGAAAAGGTTCCAGGTCTTGGATAACTTTCCCACTTTGCAATGTTTGTAATATTACAAAGCTATTTCCTCTCTACTTAATCATTCCATAAGAAAGTTTGTTGTTTACTTATGTTGTTGGCTTCATCTCCTGCCTTGTAAGGCAAAACTTAAATACAATGACCACCAAAACACGACCCCCCTTCCCAAACAACCAAAACCCAAACACTTCCCCCTGCCCCTTCCCTCCCTCCCCCCTCTGCCACCACCAAAACAGCCCCTCCTCCCTCCAAAACTGCCAAAAGTTGTATTATGAGGGTTAACTGTGAATTAGTTGCCCAGAGTGTTTACCTTATACCTTCTGGATTTTGCCATGGTAGCTAAATTAATAGGAAACTCACAACAAAGATACCAAAAGGGAGTTTATTATGTCACAATCTTCTGCTCTGTTTTTTGTCACTTTTAAAATGTAGGTGTAAAAAAGATAACCTGTAACCTAATTGTCATTGTCTTTTGTTAAAGAGGATTTGCTAATATTTAAATGGGTGTGTCCTTTGTTTGGAGTGGTGATAAAAAGAGGTTGGACAGGCTTACATTTTTGAGAAAGAAATAAATGAGCATGACAACTATGTTGTTAATTTTATTTTATGAAAAACTGCTTAACTGAAATTAGTTAATGTTTGCAATTAACATAGCCATTTGGTAGGTTTGAAGGGAAAGTTCTTGGAACAGGAAAAGCACAGTGGAGAGCAAAGAGTTTTTGGAATCTTAAATGTAAAGTCTTCATTTCAGTTTAAGTTTGGTTTTCTGTAATCATAAAAATCTTCATATTCTAGAAGAACTAGTGATGCTGAATTTTTGTGTGTGAGAAGCACTTCAGAGTAAAGGCATTGAATAAAAGATTAGTCAGGAAAACCCTGGTTTAGAAAAGGGAGAATTTTTTACTTTGAGAATTGATACTGTTGAAACAGGATGTAAATATGTATTTTGCATATGCAAGAAGTCAAAATAACATAATGTAGAAGACCAGACAGTAGTTAAAAATTAAAAAACTGCACAAGTACTTCATGAATAATAATGAAATTATAGTGTAACTATGGAGAATTTAAACCTGAAAATATAAATTGTCATTAGTATGTATGCCACTCAAGCTTTTATCATAAAAGATAAACTTCTAAATAGTATTAGTAAAACAGAGTTCTGAGAAGTCCAATAACATATAACTCAGCTATTTTTTCAATCTGAGGGCACTAAAAAATTGGTGACTGTCTCTTGATCTTGTGTGTGCCTGGTTCCTAGCAAGGAGCCAGAAACAGAGAACTTATTTAACCTCTTGAATCAGGGTGATATTGGTATTTTTTACTCAGAACTTAGGAGACTTAGGAGTTTCATCATAACTTAAGACATTCAGTTGAGCATTAAAATTTTATAATTATACATGAAATGGAACATGTTGAAATGAGCAGGAAGGGGATGCAAGTAATGAGACAATATAATTTGTGTTTTAGATGAAAACACTCATAAAATTGCATTCTGTAAAATTTTTGATAATACTCAGATTTAGTCTTGGTTTTCTTTTGCATTGATTTCCTTAGGGCTGTCTTTGACTATGAATAACTGTAGCAACACCTACTTTTTAGTAAAAGAAAGGTTTGTATTTTCCCTACAGACATTACTTGTAGGCTGAAGGGACATAAGCCTGTTTTAGGGCTTACCTGTAAATGGTGTAAGCTCCTCATCTGCTAGATGTGATGTCCTGGTGGCTGTGCAGTGACTGCTCAATAGAAATTGATTTCTGTTCAGTTGCTATTCTGTCTTTGGGGATATAGTCATATGGATACTTGTGTGGGTAAAATACTTGACAAACACAAATACTTCATCTGGAAATGACCATTAGTATTGTCTATCCTGTACTTCCACTCAAAGTTTGTGTAATACTTATTTCTCACAGAACTGACTCTCTATGCTGCTTTTTTCCCTAGTG
>NW_024104754.1:3462500-3495000 GCF_003945595.2 Pipra filicauda | reverse complement strand
AGAATGTATTAGAATTTTCAACTGTGTGTCTAATTTTTGTGGGTAACCAAACACATTTTTTCTTTTTTCACTCTTGGAGTACTGGTTTTCTTAGGTGCAGAGCACCTGGATTTACTAACAAAGGAGTTTATAAGGTGCATCATCAAATCCACAGTTTCGTTCTTCTTGCTTAGCTTCAAATTGTCATTTTAAAACCATCCTTACTTGTTGACATTGACAGTGAATAGTTGCAGTCCAGTACCTTAGCAGTAAAGCTTCAATCTCTTCTGGTGTCTTAGGCTCAACAGCTTTTTCTCAAGTTTGCCCCTTACCTGTCTCTCCCATCATTCCATTTCTGCAATGTTCATAGTTTTGTTCAGTCTGAAGGGCCATTCTGACACCCTGTTCTGTTCTCTGTTTTAATACAGCTCATGGGTGGTTGCCAAGAATTTTCTGTCATAACTGTAATGTTTGGGTAGCCTATGGTTGGCATTTTTTAAACTCTTTATAAAATTCATCCTTCTCCTTGAGATATGTTAGAAACCACTACAGTAGTCCAGTAGTAGTGTGACAGGTCTGTTTGTAGAATGCAAGTAACACTGACCAGGGGAGGAAACTGCCTGGAAATGTGTGTTTCTTGTAGAGATAGAGATAGCTATCTATAAATAAGACACTGTTAAGTCTTTAGTCACCCTGACTTTATTAAGAGATAGCAGCAGCAGTTTTGAAACTCCTTAGGAGTTACATGATTGTTCTCTTCCCCTCTACCCAGGCTGTGTAAGTAGCAGTGGTGACAAGTAAGTTGCTCAGTCCCTATTAAATAACTAGTCTTGTGTATGTTTGGGTTTTCAAAGCACAGTGCCTGTACTTTTGATCCTGGGTTCTGAGTCAGTCAAAACAGGTTAGCTGGATCCAGCTTATGCTGTGTTGTGTTGATTGATTTGAATGTTAATAGAAGGGCTGTGAGGGAGAGGTTCTGAGTTAGAATTATTTCTGAGAGCCAATCACTACAGACTGTGGTCGGCATTAATAAGTGTGGTATGATATGAGTAGATTTGTGAAACAGTTGTTGCTGAGGAGTTTGCCCACACTAACTATGCTTAGAACTTTTTATTTAGGGTTAGCTGTAAACTGGTCTCATGGGCTTGGTGGAAGGGATCTTTCATTTGCAAAGAATATAAATGCTGCTCTCTGGCTGTGTCATGGTGTGAACCAGAGACCTTTAAGTGGGGATGCAACTGAGAAAATGTAACATTCAGCTTCTTCAGATGCATTCACCTTAAAGTAAGCAACTTGCTTTATCCTGGATAGAAGTGCAGTTTAGCCTTGCAAAAGATTTTGGAAAATAAATTTTGTAAGTTGTCATGGTTTATGGTTGGATTTAATAATCTTAAGGACCTTTTCCAAGCTAAATAATTGTATGATTCAATATAATTTTGTTCATATACAGCACAACTTCCTTTATTGTCTTTTTTCCAACCTATTCTCTAAGACATTAAATTTGGAATTGGTACTGCTTTTTGTCCCTGTAAAAGTGGGTATTCAGACTTGTATTTTGGAGATGCATTATAATTCAGGAGGGACACCCCATTTGGCTTTAGCTTGTGAAATCGTGGATACTTATTTTCCGAATATCTTGTTCTTGGTATATGCAATAATAATTTCAATTTTTAACTATCAGAAAACCTACAAGCTTATTGCTGATCACACTAAATATCTGCCTAAAATGAGTAGTAACGTCTGTTCTGTGCAGTATATAACTTAGTGTAACTAGATGACACCTTTCCGTGGTTATGGTATAATTTGGTGCATGCGGTATGTGGTAGAATTAAAGTGATTTGGAATAATAAAATGTGTGTTAACACATTAACATTAAAGCTTCCTTGATCTTTCCTTTTACTCACATTGCACACAAGCTAGCCAAGTAGCAGAACTCATTATTTTGAGCTCTATAATTGAGTCTTTTTGAAAACAGGGTAAATAATGAGCAGTGTGTAATCAGATTGGACAATGTTGTGTATGAGACAACTGATGAAAAGTTAGTTAGTTTGTAGGTTTTTGACTTAATGGTTGAAATGGAAGCTTGCACATCATACTAATCGGTACAAAGATTTTACTAGTGTTGCATAATAGTTGGTTCTCAGAAAAACAGCTGGTAGTGCCCCAATTTTTCAATGTATTTAGCTCTTTTTGCAATTTTTGTGATTTTGACATGTGCTTCTTAAATAGATAATGGTAGCTTTAACAGATGATTCATATCAATCTTGAGTTTGGCATAAGAAAGCACCAGGAAATCTAGAGGGAGAGGAATGTGAAAATTTAAGTGCAACTTCATCTATTCAGAAATATTTTGAGGGGTGGACTTAATGAGCATATACTTATTCAGTACTTTGGCCATAGAGAAAAATAGAGTAACTATATATTTGCAGTGAAATAAATATTTATCAGCCATATCCTGTTGTTGATACCTGCTCTTTTCATTGTGCTAATATGACTGTTAGCAGGGCTATTTTAAATTAATTCGCTCCATGACTTGAATTAAAAGTAGTGCAATAACAGATGGTTGTAGGCTGGGATGGGTATAGGCATGAGGAGGAAGAAAGAAAATGCTTGGTTGGTCTTTGGCACTAGAGCCAACAAGTTATGTAAACTATATATTGACCTGCATTGTACTGTAGCTCTTTAAAAATGATGTATTCTTCTCTACAAAAACCAAGGAGTTTTGAAGTGAGGGAAAAATAAAATAGTTTTGCTTGTAAACATGAAAGATGCAGCTGCCTCACCACTGCAATATCTTAATATTCTTTAAGAGATCATACTGAATCATCAGTTCAGTAGCATACCTGCTAAGTAATGTGTCTGCTTACGCATCTGTCTTGTTCGGTGCTGGTAACTGCAGAATTTGAACTGTAGTGTGCTTTAAGAATAAAAGTTCTATTTTTAAGTTATTTAAGTGTCTTCATGCAGTTGGCTTTTGGATACACAAAAATCATTAATGAAGAAAATCCTTGGAAAATTGCAAAACTTCATTAAAACTACAGCAGCAGTACCTGTGTGTTGTGTCAGGGTTGAGATCAATGGACATGTTACTCAGCTAAGTTGTGGAACTTGGAAGTATGGAAATCTGGAACTTTGCAAGAGGCGATTTTTAACACATTGCATCTCAAAATAAGGCAATTTGAGAACTATATAGATGATATTCAGTTACTGCAAAAAAATATTAGGGCTGTTACTGTGAAAGTGGACAGCAGGTTTAAAAGAATTAGAGGAGTTCATTGGTAACAGCATGCATATGTGATGGATATGGATTAGACAGGGCTGTGCTCTCTAACATCCCTGACAATGTGTTTATGGATTCTGGGGATGGTATCAGAGATGTAGGCAACAGAAATTTAGGTTAGTGTGTTGTCACTAAATAACATCTACAGCCACTCTAGGAAATGAAGTACTGGGATGGATGGGCTATAGGTCTTGCCAAGGAGAACATTTTTCATATTCTCATAATGCAGGTTCTGGTAACTTCTCTTACTTGGGGAGCAGCAGTGTGTTGGCAAGTTGTCTTAAGTATGAATCATAAAATAGAGTGAGAGCCAAATGAACTTCTAAGTGGAGGAAAAAGAAAAAGGCATTGTGAATAACCCAATATAATTTTGTGGAAACTAGCAATGAGTCTTGCATTCTTAACTCTGTAATGAGACTAAAACTACTGAAGCACATCTCTCTAATACTGACCATAGTACTTGAGTTCAACATCTTTGCAGGAAATATGGGGGAAGAGTTATTAAAGTAGCAGTAACTTTTCTTAATTGAAAGTCATTTAAAGAAGACTTGCCAGGAATGACCCTTTAGAAAGAACAGGCAAAAGGGGCAAAGCTCTTGCAGGCAGCATGGAAATTGCTTAGGAATAATGTACTATGGGCTCAGAATAAATATGAATATAGCCATGACCTATTGAAACAGACTCAGAGCTGTTAAGCAATCAAAATTAACATGCTTGAACCACATGATCTAGAAAGACAGCCTTCACAATGTAAAATGACATCCATATGCAGAAATTACAGTCATGATCTTCGACGTTTTTATATAAAAAACAGTATAAAGAAGGCTTTGTAATGAAAAGAGAATGGATTAATATGTCTTTTTATAGATATTTAAAATGATCTTGGAACAAGTGGAATTAGGCTTTATATTTATCACTAATTTTTTGAACATATGTGGAGCTGAGAAGAATGAAGAAATTGCATACCTTTAGCTTAAATTTTGGAGCTAGTACATGACTGGAAACTATAAGACAAACTTGAGTATAATGGATAATAAATCATGGGTCATAATCAATATATTGTTTGAATATGAGTCATGCCTGTTAGTCAGATGGCGTGGAGAGGATGCAGTTATTCTAGTGTAGTAAAACTTGAAAGGTTACTACTACTGTCTCTCACGAAAAGCTCTTGAAGACATTTTAATGGTGAGGTTCGTCATAAATGAATACTTAATTAAGATAAAACTCAGCACAGGAGCAGTTTTCAAAATAGAAACAAGTCACCGAGGAAACCTTAATGGAATTTCTGCAGCTACCAATTTATCCTGGTTTCCAGATTCTGAATAGCTTAAATAGTGAAGGGACAAACTTTACTTTCTAAAATCAAGTTAAAATACAGAATCTTCATACTGATCAGGTGATCTAACTTGGTTGATGAAGTTGTGTGAAGTGATGCGGTCATGGATGTGAAGGGTGGCAGGGGAAAACTAGTAATTTTTTCTGCTTTGTAGGAAACTGAACTAGGTGGATTTTTCATAAGAGTTTGAACACTTATAGTTTTTTATTGGTGTTACCAAAGAATTTTTCCAAATCTTCGTTCGTGAAGCCCAGCCATGACCAAAGAATTTTTAATTCTTTCTTCTGTTGTATATTAAATGTTATTTATACATACAGATAAGTAGGCAAGACCATAACCTATGTATGTTGCAATTTTCATGGCACTAGATGTTGGCGGTTTGCCAACAGAACTTTTATGTTTGACCTGGTACTTCAGTGATAGCAACTCTTTCTTAGCTAATGTAAGCTGATGTCACACACTCCCTCCCCCTTCTCCATGTGAAGCAGAAGCTTAGCCTGGTAGTGTTGTACTTCTAGGGACAGGGATCATTCCTTCAGACTCAGCACACCCATTTTCCAGTGGCTGGTTGCCAGTGGACCTGTAAACTGCCTGCTAAGCATTTAAACTCTTCCAGCCTGACACAAAGTGAGCAGATAAAAATCTCTCTAATCTTGAAATGCGTGTGGATGATGTGGATGATTTTAAAGTCCAAATGTAATGTGAAGTTCCATTTGTTGTGAAGGAAGACAAGCAAGGTTGTTCAAAGTGACGTGGATGCTATACGCCTACTCTGTAGGGTACTGTAGTCTTAGTTGTGGGCATTCTTAGGCTGTTCCCTTTAGAGACTAAGCTGCTACTTGTTAACCATGTTAATGTCTGCAGACCTAAAGTGATGGTTTCATTTCAGTTTGATTTGTTGCAGTAGTGTATGAACTTCAGGTTTGCATGATTATTATAATATTCAAACCATAATATATTACTGTGGTGATATTCCCATTGGACTTAATGAGAATTCTGGCTTCAGGTAAGAACAACTGAGGAAACCTAGTAAATTTTTCATGATAATGATTTAATAGTAACTCTGATAGTGATGTGAGAAGAGGTAAAAGTAAAGACATGTTCCAGCAGAGCCTGTTCTTGCTCTGTGACAATTCAAGCATGTGGTTTCATGGTAGGGTTGCTGAAACGAGTGACTGAAACTATGATCTTTTGGTTTTAGAATTGTTTCATTTATCCAATCTGGTTTTTTTAAATAACTTTGGGCACTTAGCCTGAGCATTTTAGATTCTGACTGAATAGTTTTGGTCCCATGGAAAGCTCAGTATTTGGAAGCATGTTTAAAGCATGGAGTAAAAAGTAGTCAGTTGTATACACTGTGGTTTGAGTCTAGCTGTTTGTCTCTCTAACGTTCTGCCTTAGAGAACAGAATCATAAGGTGTCTGCTAGTTTCCTTCTAGCAGAATTTTGCCCAAAGTATGTAACAGTTAATGATTATTGCTATTAAAATTCAGTATTCTGTGTGGTATTTACTTCTATGGCATGCTCAGCCAGGTAGCTGGTGATCTTTAGTTTCAGACCTTCCTGGTTTTGTTTGACTCTGTAATTTGCTGATTGGAATAAAACTATTAATTTACTACTTCTAATATCTTGCTCGGAATGCTAGATGTTAAATTCAGTATGCATATTTCTTGTCAGAAATTCGTCAGAGGACTGCAGCTCAAAGAAATGCTTCTACAACCCCACCTGTGACTCCTAAACAAGGTTCTCCCAAGTCACCTGTTCCAGCATCTCCTAATCTGCAGAGAGACTCATCAGGTCTGAGCGGACTCCCAGAAAGAACTGTTGTGCCATCCTTGCAATCAAATGTTTTACCAAGACGCCCTGGATCCCCTGCTACTTCAGTGCCTGGAATGGGTAAACAGAGCACTTAATGTTATTTACAGTTTATATTGTTTTCTCTGGTTACCGATAAAATAGGCCATTTTCAGACAGTATGGAAATGGCATTTCATTTGGAAATAGCAGAGCAGTTATCTGATTAAGCAGGAGTTCCATATTCAATTAGCCATAACTCTTTACAGCTGGCACCTTTTGATGCTGAAACCTATTGCCTGAGCTCATTTAACTGTTATGGCTTCTTTGTTTAAATGGCAATAAAACTTTGCAGTATTCTGTAGTCAACAATATAGCATACCTTTTTATGTTCTTAGTTTAGAAGAGCTCTATGCTTATATAAATCAGGCGCAGAGGAGAACACTTTCAGAATACATTCCTGTTTCTCACTAAACCCTGCACATATTTTTTTAGCATACATCTTGACATTTATTTAAATTTTTACTCTAGGAGGTATAGTCATGCAATCTATACTCATAGATTAAAGTGTAAAATACCAAATACAACAGAAAAGTTGTCTCTGTTGTAGCTGAACTCTAAAATGGCATTGTTATTTTGGTACAAGAGTCAAAAGCTTAGCACTAGGTTGCAATCTGGTAGAATTGAGTACTCCTTAAAATTTAGTTTCATATCCTGAAAATGTTTTTCCCGTGATTTCTGGTTTGGTGTTCAGGTGGAATGGACTTTATTAAATAGAATATGAACTAAATTATATTGAAAGGATTGCAAAATTTGAAAGTTTTGGGTGGGCAGTATTGTTCTCATTTTCCTCATAGGTGGTAAAGCTGTGTATGGGTTCATGCCAGGCCTTTCATTCATTGCAGGATGTTTGGCAAGTTGAATCACAAGGCAAGAAAGGAGATGAAATGCTTTCTTGAATATAGAAGGAATGCAACTTGCCAAGAATCTCATGACCACCACTGTAACGTGGAGTGGTTCTTTGCTGTATATACAGGGATCAAGAATATGTTTCTCTGCCCTGTGTTCCTGATTTTTACTTGAAGCTACTTAAGTCTTACAAACTGCATGTCCGTCCTTACAAATTTCCATGATGCAGTCAAAAAGTAGGACTATACATAATATACCTGCTCTCTAGTGGAAGATCTTGGGAAGCTGAATTTTAGAATGCCTTTTCATATTGTTTAGTGTAATGGAGTAAACTTATCATGGGAAGTTGTGGTCTCACTTCTCTGTAGAATCCATTAAGCCTTATTTTTTTGTTAGTAGTTCTTTGCCTGTATTATGAAACTTCTATGAACTGTAAAGGCAAGTTATTAGTAAATCTTGATTACCTTGAAGTACCAAAAATTAGCTCCTTGCACAGGAAATTGGTCATTTGGTTATAAACCACATCTACTGATACCTGCTTACTGAAAATTCCGTCATGAATTTAAAATTGCACGTTCCTTGTTAAGGAAGCTGACTATATAATAAAATAATATCAGCTATATAATAGCTTTATTCTTAAGGGAAAATTCAGGCACATTGAATAAGCTGGATGAAATTCAGCCTTTACTGCATAAATGACTCAGAGAAAGAAAGAAACTGACTTGTTGGAAAGGACAGTTGCTAAGCCTGGGAATTAAAATATTCAATGTAGTTTCTGTGATAATGTCTTACAGGCACTTTTTTCCCCACTAGTAACTGGTATTTTGACCAAACAGGTTATTTTGTCATAGATAGCAACGGGAGCCACTGCAACTGTCAGCTCATATGGAAGCCCTGCTTTTTCTTGTGTTTGCCCAAACCTTCCAGGCCTATAAGATTTCAGTCATGAAGTTGTAGTGAAAAGTGTGTAAATTCAGTATCTATAAGAATAATATTGTATCTAAGTTTATGCATGGCTTGCAACAAATATGAATGGCCTTAATTATTGCTACAGAAGATTAATAATTCATTTTCATTATGCTATATTTTGTAGAGGAGAATCAATTTAACGTGTATTACCACAGAGCTCCCATATGTTTGAAAATTAATAACCAGCAGGTAGTTGAGAGTTTGCCAAGCTTTGCAGAAATGACCAGTCTTTCTACAATGATTGCTTCTGATGTTTATATTAATTACTGGTGTCCATAACAGCATGAGAACCAAGATGGTTGGTCTGAATTATTAGCAGACAGTTAATTGAAGTAGTTCTTGGAGTGTGTTATGATGTTTCATTCTAGGTAACTTTTATTCAATTTTTACTTAGTTTGTCTTTTAGAAACTTTTAATATATTGGTGATTTACAGGTCATACGAAAACTTGGGTTGTTTGAATATAGGCCTAAAACATTTGAGTGTAAGCCAGGTATTCGCAAAATTGTTCTAGAGCTTTAATTTTATTGCAGATTGTATCAGTGCATTTTCTTGATAGAAGTCTTTCTGGTTTCTGTGAACCTTTAGGAAATGCATTTTGCCTGACCTCTACTTTAAACAGCTTTTGCAGAATCCAGTTTATATTGCACTGAATTTGTTCTACCTTGCTGCTGTGAAGGTTTTCTTGATCTGGCTTCCTGCCTGAGGATAAAATACGGGAATAACTTGGGAATACATTCACTGGTTGTTATCTCCTGAATTCAGTCCTCTTGTTTGTGAAAATGAGGCCTATTTTAAAAACATTATTGTTGAAGAGTTGTAAGTTGCAGTATTTTCTGATCAAATTTTCTTGTGCTTTTAAAGATTGGGACAGTCCATTTAGATCAATTATCCAGTATTGATGAGACCTGTTCTGAAAGGCTGTGCTGTTATGAATAATGCAGCCTTAATGGCAGGATTAGTCTTGTTCTATATGTAGCACTTCAAGAGGGCACTACTGAAAATATTTGATTCTTACAACGTTTGACATTTGCCACAGGTTTAAAAATCTTACAGCTTTCCTAGTGGACTGAGAAATATGGCCATGTCTATTAAGTAGGTGCAATTATTTTATTACACTAGAACACATAGTAGAATATCACATATAATAATACAGCTGAAAATAATTTTGACATAATTCATGTCTTCCTAGGTCTTCATCCTCCAGGCCCTCCTTTGGCAAGACCTATTCTTCCTCGAGAAAGAGGAGTTGTGGATAGAGTTATTGAATATTTGGTTGGTGATGGTCCTCAGAACAGGTAAAAGTGTTATAAAAGAAATACTAAACACTTAGGGGAAAGAAAACTTCTTAACCTTTTTGTTTAAGCCAGATGTCAAGGTTAAAAGGATTGCAAATGAATTTGTCCAAAATTTTCATAATTAAATGTTTTTTTCTCCTTGTTTAGCTGGTATCTCTTTGCAGGTATACTGGTAATATTTTTGGCAAAATTAACCTCTGTTTTGGGTGGTATTAGCCATGTGATACAAAGAAAAATCTGTGCTCAAGTGGGTGAATGATCTGTATTTTGAACAAAAAAACCCCAAACCGGTTGCATTAGCACTTGAGCTTTATATCCATTTTAAATGCCTTTAAGATTGTCTTCAGAGCTGTCCAGTCCTATCAGAACTTCCATGTAAACTGTGGTCACTTTTCGTATTAACTGTATTCTAGTGAATATTAACTTAATTTAGGTGTTATTTTCTGACACTGATGATATTAGAAATATGTTGAACCATGAGGTTTAAAGTGTAGCTAAGAATATTTCACTGTGCTTAAACCAACTTTAAATCCTGTTATGTAATATGCAGATTTAGTTTGCTTTTCGGGATAATAATTTTATTGTGGAAATTACCTTTTAAGAGAAAATATCTAAGGTATTAGTCAATATGTAAGGTAAAATACATCTCCCTTCAGTGTGTTATTACTTAAAGGTAGGTAATTATATATTATTCATACTTTCCAGGTATGCCCTTATATGTCAGCAATGCTTTTCCCACAATGGTATGGCTTTGAAGGAGGAGTTTGAATACATAGGTAAGAGATAATCTGTGTTAGACTCTGTTACTAGGCTTATGTTTCATAACTAGTATTCATTGTACTTCTTTTTGGTTGCAGTTAAGTACTTAACTGTCATTGTGAAGTACCAAATCACATGGAAACATTTTTGGGTAACTTATTACTCTGTATCTAAAGACTTCCTTCAAGACTTAAAGAAGTACTTTATTGCAACCTTGAGGTCAAGCATTTTACTTGTAGAAAACTGTTCAGTGGAAATAAGCTTCCTCCAGTACCTCCCTGAACATTGCTACTGGCTGTGAATGGTTCTCAGAAGGGTTTTATGTTGAGAAGCTATCTGACTTTAAAATGTGCCTCTTTTAACAGAACTTAAAATTTTGCTTTGTCAAGAAGATCTTGGGGAGATATCGGAAAAAGAGTGGGAACAAGCCCTAGGGGGCTCTATGTGAATTTATGGCTGACAATAACTTGAGACAGACACAGCTCTTTATAGAACACAGATGTTTTATTTTGCCTGCCTTCTACCACAAGTGTAAGCCTGATACTTAAGAAACCAGGGAATCTGAGATAAATCTTCTATTTAATTATGTTTTGCTTAATTTTATAAGTAAATATACAGCGCTGAATGTTTCTTATGAAACCAAAGATATGTAGTCTATATGTCACCTTAGTTCAAATGAGTTCACAACTCAACTGTGCCAGAAATTGCCACTTATGCCCTTTTGGCAGGAGTGGGGAGAGCAGAAGGAGGTGCTTAACTGCTAAGTGGTATCTAGTACTTCTGCAGAACAAAGCTGCTTTTTCTTAATTAAGCACCACTGAATCAGAATGCTCCTCAAAAAGCAGAGAGAGACATACCTTGTGGAATTTCTATCATCTCCTTACTCAAAGGGTGAGGAAAGTGGCATCTTAAGGGGAGCAAAAAAAAAAAATCATCTGCCAACTAATTTATTTTGTAGGAAAGAATAGAAGAACAATGGCAACATCTGGGGGTACTGAATTGCATTATTATGTTCATTGTGGTCAAATCTTTAATAGCGTTGGGCTCTACTCAGCACAGCAGCGCTGAAAGCAAACAGGTTTTTAAAAAGCAACTGTATGCTGAATTTAAAAAAGGACCTATATGGAACTGCTTGTGTAAATTTGGTGGAGATACTTTCAGGTACTGATAGTCACTTATTTAATTCTCTTTTTTTTGTGTTTTGGGCTGTCAGAATATAGTGTGGGAAAAAAGGTGAAATGTGAAGTTAATTAGTGAGGCTACTTACGGGGTCTGCTTTGTGTAGCATTTAGGTGTGCCTACTGCTTTTTCCTGAATCCTGCAAGAAAAACTAGACCTCAAGCTCCACGACTTCCAGACTTCAGTTTTGAAAAAAAGCGATCTACGGAATCGCAAGCTGAAAGTGAGCCTCTGGAACCCAGAGAGAAAAAGCCCCAGGAGACTGAACAGACAGAAGGTATGTACTAATCTCATCAAGTCTGGTCTTTTTAAAATGTCTAATGAAATCCCCCCTGTCATCTATCTCTCTGTTTAGATACATTTTTTTAATAAGAATAAAAACAGCTGAAATAATCAAACACTGCTCAAACAGGCTTCCTGGTGAGGTGGTCAATGCCTGTCAGTGTTTGAGGCATTTGAACAATGCCCTTAACATGCTTTAACTTCTGGTCAAGCCTTATATAGTTGGTCTAGATGATTGTTGTTGGTCCCTTCTAACTGAAGTACAGTTTATTCTGACTTCATAATAAGTGCAGTTTATATGTTTTCTCAGTTCTCGTCCCTGCTTCTAACTTAGGCTGTTAGTGTCTTTTTTCCTGTACTTTAAAACTTCTTCATATTAGTTAATATCTCATGCAAGTGATGGCATAACAAATTTTTTGCTCAAATGTTACTGACAAACAGGAACTAGCACTGTAAATTACAGAAATGGTTAAGAAGGGACTATGTCCCAAAGGAGTTAACTTTCACTGTGTTTGGCAGGTTATTTGATTGAGGTGTGTTGGAATTTCTGCCTTTGTTCCTTTTGCTCTTTTCCTCAGGGCAGGAAAATCTAGTAAAACTGCCTTGTTTAATTTCAGGTAGTTCAAAGACAAATTGTCAATTTTAATTTAACATAGTTCCTTTTGAGACATTTTATAGTCTGCAGATACAGTAGGCATCTGGTGTACAGCCAACAGGAAGATGCAGTGTTTTAAAAGACTCCAGAAATTACAACTTCAAACCAGAGGATCTCCAGTTAGATGTGCTATTGAGTGCTTGATGGGACTTCAAGTTAGTTTAAGCAGGGATCATGGTGGGAAGCTACTGAATAGTGTGCAGCTAGAAACACACCAACTGTGGGAAACTCACAGTGCAATAGAAAGCATGTTTCTGCTTGATTATTTTTAACAGGGAGCACAAAATGGCTTTGGCCTTTACTTACTGGCATGGGAAGGCTGCACAGGACCAGTAGGGAAGTCGTATCTAACAGTGGCTGTCTCAGGGTGTGGCCTTGTGAGAGGGCATTGTAGCAAAAACTTGGTTGGTTTCTTTTCCTGTGCCACAGTGCGCTCTTACCTCAAAGAAAGTACTGTTGCTGGCATGAAAGTAAGAATGAATGCAGATGCATGAAACTAGGACAGTGAAAATGTCTTATTTGCCCTCAAATCATAGAATCATCTTTTTAGTGAGTGGTAGGTTTAGATGCTTCTTGGCTACTTTTGAACTTAAAAGATAAAGACATTATTTATTACTGAGATCTTTAAAAGTGGGCTTGTTTTCCTCTGTGTGACTCAAATGGAGAAGTCCTTAAAGGATACTCAGCTCTTGGAGTTGTGTGCCTCAGGGGCTTCTGAGTATTATAACTACAGGTTCTTAGAGGTTTTGGGAGGGGTGTTTGCTAATTAATCTGGTATTATCATTGAAAGAAATGGTTATCAAACTATGCTTTTAGTGAGCTGCTGAGTCAGTCTATAAATGTTGTATAATAAGTTAAACCTTAAAAATTAGTGTGAGATTTTCATTAGGCGCTTCAGACGTAGGACTGAAAACTGCAGAATAGCTTTTGCTTTTTTGAAAGCAGAATTTTATCAAGTATTTCAGGAGAAAAATAGGATGGCTTTATTGCAGTAAATGTGATTTTACCGATTTACCTTTAACAATGAAAATGGTTTTTTGTGATGTGGTCTTGTGTTAATGTACTGCTTTATTTAAAAACAACAAAAAGAGCAACTACGGGCTTCATTCCCCAGTTCTCTTTTCTTGATAGGAAGTATGTGGTGAAATTTTTCAGAAGAGGCATATGAAATAAGTAACTGGTATACTGATTTTTGGTTTTCTAGGTTAAATAGCTGATCTTTTCTGAATATTTAATCTCCAAGATGATATAAGTCATTCGGTTATGATAATTGCTAAGCAGCCAGAAATAGAGTATGTGTTGATATTTTCCATAACTAATATCTAAGAAATACCTTGTTGATGTAGAAGAGGCCAGTGCCTGTCTGTGACTTGCTGTGAAGGAATCTCTTCTGAATGAGAAAATATTTCCAGTAAATCACTTTTTCCATCAGAACTGTAATACGAAGCATAACTGCTTACGTGCAGTTGGGCTTTATTAGTAAATGAACATATTCCTTGATTGTAAGGTATGAATCTATCATTAAGGTAGAGCTCTGGGGAAGCCTTCTGTTCACCACACTAATACAGCTGCTGTTGTAGCAAGAATAGAGAATATCTTCCCTTACAGATGTAGACAAGCATTAACATCAGGAAACCAACTTCACCACAATGTTGACAACACAGAGAAGTCCCAACTCTTCTCTGTAACTCATTTAAACCATAGCTTTATAGCTCAAAGAAACTGCAAGCTAATGTGATACAGAAGTGCTATAAATATTTTTTACCAGTCAACTACTTTGACTAATGAGTAGAGCAAGAAGCTGAATCTTTTTTTCAGTTGTGTGCTCATGCAGTGACAGCATGTTACATACAACTTCTGTGGATAAGAGATCTGAAGAATGGTTATGGGAAGTGCTGTTGGCACCGAACTTCGGAATTTTGTTTTTTTAATCCTCTTGAAATACGAAGTCATCAGCTGTCAATCTGATGCAGTTTACTGGTACAAATACCATGCTTACTTATTCAGCAGAGTAACTTGGAAAATTTTAGTACCAGAATGAAGAAATATACTTCAGCTCTCTTCTTACCTTTCCCTTAAATGGCTTACTCTTGATGGTATTTTTTTTCTTCATTAAAGGCTAGTTGGTTCTCTTATGTACTTTTTTAAAAAGTATTAATGTTTGGATCATATTGAAAAACCAACAGGAACAACTTTTAGCCTCTTGATTAATTTTGCCTTGCTTATATTTAGTACTGTTATGCTGCATTCTTGATTCAGGTTTATCATTTAGCACTGTTTTGAAGGTTGAAACAAAATTTGACTGCTTCAGATTTGACCGCAGTGGTCAGCACTTCATGGACTGCTTTATGTACTGTCTCCAGATTTGTGTGGAATTCCTTGACCATCTTGCTCAAATATTTTTATGATGATTTACTGCTGTGTGCTATGTTCTTTCCCTAGTTCAGCTACTATGCCTAGAACTCAGTGATTTCTCAAGCAGACACAGGTCAGCTTACCTTGAGTTCAATGGCTTGTAAACAAGTTCTTTTGGCTTTAAAATGTATTATGTTTCCAGTTAACCACAGTTCAGTTTTGCTGAACAACATAGCCTTGCTTTTTTGGTAGGATATGAAGGGTAGAGGGAATGCTATGCTATTATTGGACTTCTTTTTCAAAGGCTTCACAGTAGCTTTCTGTGATAATCAAAGCCATTAACAGGCTATTGTGAGGCACGTGTTCCTTAAAGCTACGTGGCACTATGTGAAAGTCTGTCTTAACAAGGAGCTGTAGTAGTGAAGAAAACTTGTCCCAAAGGTCTTGAAAGCACAAGTAGCTATATTTTAGAGCAATTATCTTATACTAGTTTTTTGAATTCCCACATAAGAGGTATTTTCTACTTAATTTAATAGTGATGCAGTATTGTGATTTCACTGATTACTCAGTGAAATACTCTGCAACAAGAGGAGGGGTAACTGACTTACAGTGTGAAGTACATACACTTTTTAAGTACTATAGATTAACCAGGAATGTTGGGACTAAAAAGAACTGCTGTTACCAGGAGGTTTTTTAAGGTTGCATTGTTACAGCTCTTAAATTTGCCTCAGGCCAGCATAGGGCTGTTTGCTGTTAATATCATGTAGGTGTAGCTACATTCTTTGGTTAAATCATGGATTAAGTGTTAACCATCAAGGACATTTCAATTTTCTGGTGTTATCTTTAAGTTTGTAGTCAGCTTTCGCTTGTTAGCTGCTCTCACAATAACTTAAATCATGCAATACTGAAATCAGGTTGACTTTAGGCAAGCTTTCTGTTAATTGCTGTATGTAAAATGGAATCACTATATATTTTTAATGAAGACTGATCATATTTGGAGTTAGCATCACTTACTCTGATTGCCTGACTACTGTTTTAAAGGACCTACTCTTGAGTTCCTTATAACTTTGTCAGGCATAATTATAAGACCAAAATTTTTCATGTAACTTTGTTTTAACTGAATATTCTGGAGAGTTTCAAGAGTTCTAGTAAGTTTAATCAAGAACAGAGTGAAGGGAAAAGTCATATAATACCTGACAATTTTTGCTTAAAGAAGCACCATCTCCATACCTTTTAGTAGAATATAAAAATGAAAGCACCATCCTTCTCCTGTTCCTCTGAATATAGATAGTTAGAATATGCACTTCATCGGGTTTTCATTAGAAGCTTCTCCTTGCTTCTGCTAGGGCTGTGATTGTCCCTGGGGCTTAACTGAAAGGTGTTGTGGATGGCATCCTTCTGATCAGACTGAGCAAATAGTCTCTTTACCTGTGTTAGAACGAGTCACTTCTGCAGAGTGCTAAGCATGATTCAGCTGAGGACTGCAGGACTGAAACTCTGTAAATAAAGTAATGGTTGGTCTATGCTACAAGTGAGTTGAGAGGGCATGGAGCTGCATCTTCCTTACATCCTGTTCTGTCTTTGACTCGAGCCTGAACAGCAGCAATAAAGAAGGAATGTAACTCAAGTGTGGAAGGATTGTAGCAGGAAAAGGCACAAACTTATTCATAGAATTTGAGGCCGAAGGAAAAAATGCAGAGATGAGACGGAAAACTGACAGTTGGGAGATAAAGATTGAGCACAGGCAGAGATGGGATCAAGATGGAAATTGGAGAGCGGGAAGAGAGAGTGGGATGGTCTGGAAAGTAACTGGGAATATTAATTTGCTTGGGCAGAAATAGGGGGGTTGACTATCTGAGAGACAGCTCTAGAGAAATTTTGGAACAAGAAGCCAGGACAGAGCAGCCTGTGGTTGAGAAAGCAGAGAAGGAAGTTGAATCAGGAGGCAAGTCAACTGCAGACTTGCTGAGATGAAAGATAAGTCTGACAAAAAAATGGAGAAGCTGAGCAGCCTGAAGTGGAGCCTGGAACTAAATGGAGCCTTGCGTGGGAAGAGGGGTCTTAAGTTCTTGGTGTCAGATGGCAATTGTACTTGGTCTGATGGACAAGGGTGTGTAGCAGCTTCTCTTGTCAGTCATGACCTGAGAAGCCAGAGCAATGGTTCTAAAACTTTCATCCCTGCTTGAATTCTGAATGTCAACCTGAAGCAATCTGATTACTTTCAGACACCCAGCATGTTTTGATAAATATGAGCAAGTGGCATTTGACTGGCACTGTTTTTCTCAGGGGTTGGTTTTGGGACCAACACTGCTAAATATCTTTGTCAGGAACATGGACAGTGGGATTGAGTGCACCTTCAGCAGGTTTGCTGGTGACGTCAAGCTGTGTGGTGCAGTTGAGGGAAGGGGTGCCATCCAGAGGGACCTTGACAGGATGGAGAGGTGGGCCTGTGCAGCCCTCATGAAGGTTCAACAAGGCCAAGTGCAAGGTACTGCACCTGGATTGGGGTAATCCCAAGCACAAACAAAGACTGGGAGAATGGATTGAGAGCAGTCCTGAGTAGAATGACTTGGGAGTATTGGTTGGCAAGAAGCTTGATATGACTGGGCAATGTGTGCTTGCAGCCCAGAAAGCCAACTGTGACCTGGGCTGCATCAAAAGAAATATGACCAGCAGATCAAAGGTGGTGATTCTGCCCCTCCACTCTCGTGAGATCCCACCTTTGTCCAGCTTTCTAGGCCTGACCTGTTTTCAGCTATGATAGAGTTAATTTTCTTCTTAGTAACTAGTATAGTGCTGTGTTTTGAATTCTTGCAGGAATCATGTTGATAACACAGTAATGTTTTGGCTGTTGCTAAGTAGTGCTTATTTTAAGTCAAGGAATTTTTGGTGTCTCATGCTCTGCCAGTGGGGAGCTACACAAGAAGCTGGGGGAGAGCATATGCAGGAGAGGTTACTTGAACCAGTCAAAGGGATATTCCATACCACAGAATGTCATGGACAGTATACATAAACTGGAGAGGTTTGGATGTGAGGGGCTGATCACTGCTAGGAAATGGGCTGGGCGTCAGTCAGCATATGGCAAGCAGTTGTATTGGGCATCACTTGTTCAATTTTTTTTCTCTCTCCTCCCCCCCTTTTCCCCTTCCCACTTTCCTCCCACTTAGTTACAGTTGTTGTAGTTGTTACTATTTTAATTTCTTTCAACTATTAGACTGTTCTATTTTTAATCCATGGATTCTAACTTTTTTGTGATTCTCCTCCCCATCCCACCAGGGTGGCAGGAGGGTGGGTGGGGAGTGAGCCAGTGTCTGTGGGATACTTAGTTGCAGGCTGGGTTTAACCACAACAGACTCCCAGCATAAGAAGGACGTGCTTCGGGAAGACCTTGGAGCAGCCCTTCAGGACCTCAAGAGAGCTGAAGAGGGACTTTTTACAATGGCATGTAGTGATAGAACAAGGAGAGGTGGCTGTGAACTGGAAGAGAATAGCTTTAGATTAGATATTAGGAACAAATTCTTCACTGTGAGGGTGGTGAGATGCTGTAATAGGCTGCCCAGAGAAGCTGTGGATGCTTACACTTCCTGTAAGTGTTCAAGGCCAAGTTGGATGGGGCTTTGAGCAACTTCTTCTAGGTGACAGAGTCCCTGCCCATAGCAGAGCTGTTGGAACTAGATGTTGGAGCTGTTGGAGCTGTTGGCCCCTTCCAACCCAAACCATTCTATGATTCTCTGAAGTTACAAACGTTTGATAAGGCTAACATTTTTGAGCTGTAACTTTGTATCAGTTTTGCAAACTGTTCGCCTTCACAGTATACATTAAAGCTGTATGGTATTGACTAATACTAGTCAATAAATAAACTGCCATCAGTACTATCATTCTACAGTACCTTTGCATCATTTAGTACAACACTTTGCATTCAGTTTTCCTGCTGACTTCAAAATGTGACTCATTTCTCATATGCTACTGAAATCCTGTTGTGCAGCTAGAATTTGCCTCTTTAGAGGTAGTACTTACAATAAATGTTTTTGGTCTTCAAAATATGCATATCATCAAGGACACTCCCATCCCAGATTAAGAGGAAATATACTCCTGTGCAACCTTCCTACACTTGCCCTTGGAAGACTGGGAATATACAGTAATTTTGATTGGATGGTTTGATATGTTCTGCTATTTTTTTTTCTGGTTGTCTGACTTATGTTTAAAGTAGTTTCCACAAAGTAGTATGTTTAGGTTCTGTTTGCAGATTGAACTCTTATAGGAAAAGTTATACAGTTGGTAAAACTGACATTACCAAGCACAAAGAAGCTGAATTACCATCATGCAGTGTTTCTAACATCTCACATTAATGAACAAGCTTAGAGAAATTGTTGAGGGTGAACGGATACAAATAATACGTAATATTTTCTTAGTAGGATCTAAACTCTTCTCCATAGCATTTTCTTTATTCTTAAATTTTATAGGTTTTACATGTGACCCTCTTGTTAGAAAAATCAAATAGTTTTTACCAGTTGAGAATGTCATGCAGTTACTAGTCAAAACCTGCATGTGATTACAAAATGTTTCATTTGCTTTTTAATAATATTAGCTGCCTCCTTATTTCTGGAAATAGTTATTTCATCATTTTTCTTTTCACAGAATCTGAAGATGATGTGGCCCAGATCATTGAGACAAACGAGACAGATGATAAAACACCAAGTTCTGAGCAGCTAAATGATAAGCTAGCTGAAGAAATTGAAAAAGAAGCAGAGAACATTTCAACAACTGAAGACTCTATTTCAGAGTCTATTTCAGCTGAACAAAGTGAAGAACCTTTAATGAAAGCAGAATAAAGTACTTCAAGTGCCTTCTGTAGCTAGTTTTTAGCTTTGTTCATGCCTGTTGTTACTATTCAGGTGAGCTTTTTTTAATGGTACAACTTAAATCTTGCTTGAGCTTAAACTGCCTCAACTGCCACAGTGTGTCAAAGCTATGTGTAAAAGTGGGTATTGTAAATTAAGCATGTGTCATTAAGTTAACATATAGAATGTATAGTTGGTTGAAGTCTAACAGTTGTAGCCATTGTTTAGTTTGCATATTTAAAAACTTTAAAATATAAGCTTTGCTAAGGGTGACTTATAATTTGACATATCTTTAGCTGTCCATGTAAAGAGCAATTACTGACAGCAAGTGACCTAGTAAGTTTGGTCTAGTGAATTTAAGATACATTTTAATGCTACCCTGTTAAACAAATTGAGTACATGTTAAATACACAGATGTTTACAAGCTAAAGTGTCATCTGACATTTGACTTAAGCATATGAAGTGTCATTGCAGTGGTGTTAATATTATTTGTTGTCTAACTTCTTGACAGAATTCAGTTAAATGGCACTCGGATAAATGGCATCTCCTTTGGTGTTTGCATTGCAGATGAACCAGAGGCACCTACATACAAAACTGTTTTGTGTTTACATAAAATATAGAAAGTCTCTACACTTGATTGTACTTGAATACAAAGCACTATTTATACTTGTACAATAATGACAAGATATAAGTGAATTTTGTGCCTTTGTGTATTTTGTTAAAGGAAAATAAAGACATCTAGCAGCACTACTTGCTTTGTGATTCCTAAAGTTGAAGAGAATTTGTTCTGCTGTATGCAGCTATTCTACAGTTACTTTGTGCAAATTCAGAAGGAAGATGACACCTTAAAAGGAGAATGTCTATATGTAGCCAAGGTGGCTTTGATAGACTAGAAATAGATCCCTGAAGAATAGGGGAAGCGCATGTGCGTTTGCCAAAAGGCTTTCTTAACTGTGCCCAAAGCTTGTTGATACTATTTATTGTTACAATTACAATTAATATTTGCTGCTGAATTACTGAAACTGTACTTTTTTTTATCCTATAGCTTTTCAAGCTAAGGACACTTGTTATACATATCCTGTTAAATGTAACAGCTGGGATCCTGGAATAGAATTTTTCTGGTGCCTGGAAGTGAGGTACCTAAGTCAATCAGATTTTTTTAGAAATAAATGGTGACCATGTGTAACTTGGTTGATTTAGTAGTACTTCTGAGAAGAGTTTTGTGTGCAATGCTCTCTGCTTACCTCAGTATAGGGAGAGGAGGAATTCCAAAACAATTTTTAATCTATTGTCTTGGTCCCAAAGGGAACTGGTTTTTACCCTGTAAAGACAACAAAACCCCTAAATCTTAGTAGCTCAAAAGCCCTCTACAAGAAAAGCATGTTACTAAATGTGACCTTAGTATCCATGTCTTTTTACAAGACATAATTATATATTACGTGAACATCAGTGATAAATTTTCTTTTCCAAATACATGCTTTATCTTCTGATTCCTTGGGGTTAGTTTAGAAGCTCAACCTTGCATCAGTCAGAGTCACGTTTGGTCTGTATTTAGAAAAATGAGGAATTTTTTTTCTGCTTTGCTATCTAAACTGCAATTCATATTTTAATTAGTAGCCTTAATAGAATGTAGGCATGTGATTAAAGATGTACTTATAGATGTTTGCCTATACTTACATAAACAATTAGTTACATACAAAATGTTTATTTACTATCGTAGTTGGGAACACAAAGAAAACAGTCACTTTAACAAACATGTCTTACAGTGTGAGAAAAGTACAGGGTACAAAGTGATAGGGGAGTATTTTATTTAAAATTAATATTAAAATTATTATTTTAATATTTTCAGAGAATGTATTTTAGATTCTAGAACTTATTTAAAATGGAAATAATTTTGCCTGAAAGGGGACAAAGTTTACGTATTATTTTGTAAGATGTTAATCTCTCCTTTGCACTGATTTGTCTGCTTAAAGGCTGGTTTCCTTGGAGGGGAAAAAAAAATCACAGACCACATCAATAATTCAGCACAATAAATTGTTGAATGTACTTAAATTAGAATCACAAAAACGAAGTAAAATTTGACATCCTGATCCCTCATATGGCATATGAAGGCATGAATAACTGTCAATTCAGAATTTAAGGTTACTCTAGGCACAGATATTAGTTCCTTTTAAAAATGTGTATCTTAAGTGTCTGTTCTTGTGTAGGGTCGTATCAGGTCCTTTCCATGACAAGCAGCTGCTGGGCTGTAATGCATGTAATATCTGTGGAATTGGCTGAGAAAACGATCTGTTATTTTACCTATTAAAAATATTTTTGTTAGCCTGGGACACACATGTTTTCACATGTCCTGCTTTTGCCAAAGAAGCTGATGCTTCTTCGGTTGTTGGGAATATGAACTTCTTTGAAAAAAGAGACTCAGTATCTGGAATGGGGTGGGGTTTTGTTTCTCCCAGTGTTCTTAAATGTGAAATTAAATGTGGCATTAGCAACTTTCCAGAAGAATGTTTGTTACTTTTTGTTTAATATGTCACTGAAGGATCAAGTAAAGACAGTCAACCTGATGTGAAAATGAATACTTTTTAGAATGTGAAAACCTAGCTTTTAGATCTAAAACTACCTAGAATTTTTGAGGAGGGGAAGTGTGTTTTAAGCACATGGTAGAGTTTTCCTGGTAGACTTTCATACTAAAAAAGTATCCAGGCAGTCATTTACAGTAACTGCTTCAGAAGGCTTGAAGGTTACGTTAAGGATGTCCTGGTATTTTGGTAGGGAAAAATCAGTTTTTAACTTTGTAATTTTTCAGGGGTTTAAAGCAGCTGTAGTAAATGAGGGTACAGCTTTAATTAATCTGTGAGTGAATTCAGGCTCATGGAGATGTGATGGTGTGATGGTCGTAGACTATGGGCTTTCCTCAATTTACAGTAAGCATTCACATGTTATTCCTGCCAAGTATGTCTGCCTTAGTCCTGATAGGAATATGAGATGAGGATTATGTTTCTGCAGCAGTTACTTCTTGCCTTCTGTGTACAGTAAGTGTGGCAGAAGTAAAAGGCACCTGTCCAGCAGGAATGGAATCAAAATCCAAAAATACTTGTAGATGAACAGCAGTAGCCACTTAGTCACTTGGTCTTAATAACACCAAAAAAAACTTGGAAGTAGGAGTATGTAGACCAAAAAGGTACAGTATTTGTCAGTCATATTTAATCCAGTTGCAGACAGACTATTAAAGATGAGGAAATGGAAGAAAGTAGGGGGAAAATACCACAATTGCTATGGTTCCATGTTTTGTTGTCTTCTGACTTCCTAGTAGGTACTTGAATCTCAGTTTTTTCGAAAGTACTTAAAAGCCTGGTCATGTGAAAAACCTCAGATATTATAGGATCCCCCTTTCTTTCTGTGTCCAAAATGAAAAGCAAAATTGAGTGGGGTAGTAAAGTAATACATAGCAAGCTTGTTGGTGCCATGTTTTTATTGATTCTGAAATATTGTGAATAACTACAGAGATGTCCTTTTAGTCAAACATAGGTTATAAATAAGGGAGGAATTATCTGGACTATGTAAACTCTACCACAAAAGACAAATGACTGTTCTAATTAAAAATAAATTTAAATGAATTGGTCAAACGTAAGCTTTACTAAGAAGTCTGCCGAGCAGGGAAGAAAGGCAATGTTATTTCAAACTCTGATACTTTTCTAAAGGAGAAAACAGTTGATTAACCTTGGACATTTTGATAGAAATAGATAATTTAGTGGAATCTTGGTATGACGATGGTTTGTCTCAAGAATTCTGTTAGGCCACATGCAGGAGAAAGAGACGCTTTGCTCAATGGCAAAGGAAAATAATGTGGAAGTTGACAATTTAGGAATGGTCTAGAGGTTATCAAAAGCATGTAACTAGGGGTGTGTATGGTTGCCTTGAAGTCAAGAACAAGAGGTTTGAACACCATGTGGTGCATGAGTAGAAGCCAATGAAGGACTTAATGACAGAGTGAAAGATATTGGAAGAATGGAAGGGATAGTGGTTTTGTCTGTCAGAACAAGGTCTTAATCGAGAGTTAAAGACGAGCTTGCAAACATTTTTCAGAAAATGTGGGAGGGTTTGCCTATTACTACATGGCAGTACATACCCCAGGTTAATACCATATTCTTATTTCAGAAGTAATAAGGCTGCAATTGACAATGAATCATATTGGCAAAATTTGTTTGTGTTTTAGAGTTAATTTCAGAATAAACAGATGTCAATAACTTTTAGAATAAACCGTCTAGCTATAGCTAGAGGTTTATAATGTTTTTAACTTTCAAAGGCTAGGAGAAACACTTCTGGTACATGGTTCTGAACATAGCAATGTTTGTGCACTTGTAGGTCTTTGGTGATGGATGAGTGAGTAGGGTAGAGGAAATTGTCCATGATTCCATAGTTACATCTGCTATTAAAAACTTCCAAAGTCTTAATCTTCATGAAGTCTGAACACATCCAGTACAAGAGTACTAGATGTAAAGACAGCTTTAAGTAAGCTGCTGCTTCTTATTTATTCTGCTTCTGGAATAAGGTTTTGTTAGATCTTCCACAGTGTGGAAGACTGTTCATGGGGTAAGGTATATCCTGTCTGCAAATGGTTCACTAGAACAATAACCTTGAAGATTTATTTGACCAGTTCCCTGGGTGTTCTCAAGCAAAATGTTTAGGCCCTTGTTTCCTGTCCAGTGACGTGATTAGAAGTTAGTGCATCAGATCTCAGTATTTCATGTTTCAGTTCCTTTCTGAAATTGATACATGCAAACCTGTCCAGATTTCTGGTGTAGTGAGCATCCGAAGGAGACTGCATAGAAACCATACCCCAATACAGGCTAATTTAAGAAGAGGCTGCAGATACATCAAGTGCATAAACACTAGGAGGAAAGTAAGTTTTTTTTCAACTGAAAGTTTGAAAGTTCTTAATAATTTGGACAAATAGCCTTGCAGGAGGCATTAGGTTTAAGATGGAGTTGGAGAACAAGAGGGCAATAACAGATTACTCTGTAACCAGTAGTGTGTGCCTTCTTGTTGTTGATTAGGAGTGTATTTAATTAAGGTATCTAAGTGAGAGTTTTGTCTGTTGTCAGGAAGTTTTGATTCACTGAAAAAGTGTGTGTGAAATGGTTAATTACTGATCTGTGGGAGTGCTCCTCTCTTCCATCGTGTGGTCTTTAGGTGGAGTTCATAGTTCTCAGGTTTGTGGAGGGTGATGAAGGTGAGGAATTACAGCCGATGGGACTGGCTGGCATAGGGCTATTGACTCCAGGTCTTGGTGTTTAGTAACACACCAAAGTTTCTGGCAGAGGAAAAGCTGTAAACTTCCATCAGAAATGTGTCATATTTGAGATGTATCTGGTTGTCTGAAATTAAGTGTACTTCATGCTCTGGATTCTGGGTCCTTGGAGGAAAGGGATGGCCTCCCGAGTAGGTGGGAATTTCTTAGCACTAGGTCTTTACTAGGGGGTTGTTTACACAACAAATAGAATAAGCTATAATAGTGTTTAATAATAGGAACTGCTACCCTCCAGCATTTAAAAAAATAATAAATTGAGTTGTCCCTTAAGATCACAAGTCTCAAGGAATTTGACTTCACCATTGCTTTTGATTTGTGGACCTCTCTAGGGTCTTATCAGGTCACATTCAATCTTTTCTCTGCAAGAATAATGATTCTATGAAGAATAAGACCTAGAGAGTGTATGATGGGCAGGATAGTGAGCAGGGTTTTAAAATGAAATGTATTGATTATACAATAATTTGCTCCCAAACCATGGGGTTTTGAGATTAAAGCAAACACACCAAGATTCTCGATAGATTATTTAACTTTGCAACCGTGCAAAATCTAAAGCACTGTATCATAATATAACCCTTTCAAGGTTGCATAAAATCAATTTGATCATGACTTAAATTTTTGCATAGAAGGGAGTGTCCTGACCAATTCTTGTAATACTGGTTATCTCTCACTGTAGTCACTGTGGGAATAAACCTACTTCAGGACTGCCTCTATATGTGCCTAGCATTATAGTGCTAGGATTTTCAGTAGATAATTATTAATGTTTTTCAGGAGGGATTCATAAGCCTTTACCACTGTAAAATCATGTATTCTCTGTTTTTTGTGACAAAAATAATTTGCAAAAGTGAGGTTGTAATTGCCAGAGAGGAATACATGCAGCAAAATCCTGAGGTAATCAGATATGGGAGAAAAGGGGTGCGGATACTGAAGACCTGACAATTTTGGGTGTTCAATTTGTAAATTCAAAGTCATCTCTAAATTTGTAACTTATATTGAAATAATAATTCTTTTTCTCTTTCTCTCTCCATTTTGCTGCCTCAATGAAAATAGAGAAGCTGGATTTGTAGAAAACTCAAGCAACAAAGACCTTCCAGCTCTTCTGAAGTGGTCTGCCCTCTAATTCCTTGCGTCATTTCAAGGAGTTCTACTCACTTGATGAAACTTAATTCTGACTTGTTCAGCACTCAAAGAAAAACATTTTACAAAACCACCAAGAAAATTAATTTTAAGAAAACTATTTTGAATGATGTTTTAAAGGAAATGTGAAAGTTGTTATTTCTTTAGGAATGTTTGAACTTGTATTTTTTGTATATTGAGCTTTTATTTAAACGGGAGATCCTGTATATTTATAGATGTTATTGTTGTAATAGCCTTGTTGTTACATTAGCAAAGGGTGTGTGTGTTTATGTACTATAAATAGTATCTTTAATCAGAAGTATCATTTTAATCCTAGCTGTGGCCTTGACCAGTAGTTACATCACCTGCAATTGAAAGCCCATTAAAATCAATTGCAAAGACATTAATTAGTGTGAATTCTTGGGGTCTAATAGACTTCATGAAATATCTTAGTTTTTCTGCTTGTAATTGAGAAAATATTTGAATTTGTGCTCCCCTTTTGAAATTTACTATTTGACTAAATGAAGTAAATTTTAAAGCATATGAAATTAAATTATATAGGTTGTTGTTTGAATATATGGTGCCTTTGCTTCTCTAGGATAAAAAAATCCTGATTATGAAGAAGCTATTTATTCACTTGATCTTCATTTATGGTTTCAAGGTGATAATTCTGTTTAGTAGTTCCTTCTGTGCTGGCTGCACTCAATCAACTTGAATTTCATAGGGTTTTTTTTTTTAAGGCCCTTGTGTTACCAAACAAAAATGAGAGTGACCCAGCCTTTTTATTGCAGTCTCTGCCCCCAAGTTGGACAGGCATATGTAGGAGAAGAAAGTTGTTCAAGGTTGAGTAGATGCTGATAAGACCCATTTATCTGTGCTGCAACCAGTTGTGAGAACTCCTGGCTCGTGGCATGAACAGCCAGCTGTCTACCCTCAAAGATCCGACTGGCACAGGATGGCAGAATTTTGTGTATGCTGAAGAAGATGCAGGGAAAACTCAGTATAAAAAATATGTGGCAGCTCTAGAGGGAACTGTGGAGTTGCAAAGATGCTGAATTTGGCCCACAGTTACAGAGACATTTCAGGGTAGATGTTACAGGTTTTATCTAAATGGTGATTTATGTCCTTATTCCTCCATTATTGTCCACAAGGTACTGCCCTATGTCACAGACCTGTATTACCTAATTTTTTCAGACTGTTTCATTTTCATTAGAACAGCTGCTTTAGCTTGTGATCAGTGTACTGCACCTCATTGATAATCTAAGAGGGTATTAGATGCACAGAAGTGGCACCTAACCCTGTCAGTCTGGCTTGATTGACCCCTCAGCTTCCAAAACATGGGTTCATTTTTTTTTTTTTTTTTTTAAGCCCAAGTTAGCCTGCATCCATTTTCACACACATTCCGGGCAGTTTAAAGGTTGGTCGGATTCGAATATTGCTCTTTCAAATTTGATAATGTATGAGTACAGAACTGTGACCTTTGATACGTAGTAATACATCAACATGACACAAGCAGTAAGTGCAGCAATTACCTTTACTACACTTCAGATTGTGTTTTAGTTCTCATCTTGTAAGCAATTATTTCAGGAAAAAAGGGATGCCTTTAAGTTAAATATATTTTGCAAATAGTGTAAATGCAGAAATTAATCTTTGGGGACTTTTTGATTTACAGGTGAATGTTTTCAAATGAATCTTGGCTTTTAAATTAACATTGGTTCCCTGGTAGAAATGAATCTTGTGCCACTGGCTTTTATACTACTTTTTTTTCTGGAAGAGTTTTTTTAACCATTTTTGTTGTGTTCTAATGTAATCTAAGTTTCATGTTCTAATTTATGGCTAAAGTCTGACCCTGCAAGCTGTTGACATGTCACTGTGTTCATGTTGCTCCCATGATAATACTCATGAGTGGGTTATGTGCATGGTAATAATGCAAGCTTACATGCTTTTAAATGCCTTTTAGAACACAAGAGCATATCAGACCTGCACCACATATTGATTTAAAATGCTGTTTTTAAATGTTTCGTCTTTTTCCTGAGCAGATCAAGATACTCTCGGTTTATTTCCAAATGTTCTTTCTCACCTGTAGTTATAAATTATTTGGATAATGATAGTGCACAACCACTACCTGGTAGCAGTATAAAACCACAAATCAGTACTCCTTGCCAAAGAGCATAAAGCCTTGAGAGGACTGATAGCAGTTGTGGTTCTGTGGTTCCTCTGTTCTGTGGACTGAAAATCAGAATAAAATTACTGTATCATTCTGAGCAAGCAATTGAGTAACCATTGAATGGTGACTTTCTGTCAATGCTGTCTGTCACAACCCAAATTTGAAGGAATAATTTGAAGTAGACTTTCTTGTTGGAAAATATCTGCTTCTTCAGCAGCCAAGCACTAAGCAGTGTTGGTGTGCTGGACTTAGGCACTGAACTTTAATTGAGGAGCTGGGAAAATGCTTTGTTCTATACTGAAGTGAAATCAACACCTTTTGGAATGGCTTTCTTTAGGCTGTCAAAAATCTAAACCCCTAGTCCCCAATACCATCTGTCTGTTCTAGGATCCAGGCCCAGGAGACAGCTGATCCCAGTGGCCAATGTGGAATGGGGACTGAATAGAGCTATTCTCTTTCAAGTCTACCATGAGCAGAGGAGTGAGTGCTTTCACTAGGGTAGCTTTCCCTTTTGAACTCTTGCCTGTGGCAATTGCTCACTTGCTGTACATGTGCACTAGTTATAGATTGATAATAAACCTAAAAACTTTCCTAATGCAACTCTCATGGAAGGGTGCCTCTAACAAATTTTCTCGGTATTTTCTAGCAAGAGAAAATTCTTAACTATCATGGTGGTTTTTGTTCTTGGGGAGGAAAATCAAAAGAAATATATTAGACCACCATATAAATTACTCCTAATCAAGCACTTGACCACAGAAATTGTTTTACAAAGCTGAGAAGAATGTGCTAGCTGGGGAAAAGGTGCAAACATGTTTCTGTGCTGTTTCTTGTTTCTTTTGACCTTTGCCACGTAAGGGCACTTGGGCCCTTAACTCCTTTAAAATAAAAAAAACCCCAAACCTTAGGCCTTTTTTTTTTGCATGCTTTTATAAATTCAAAGTGTTAATAGTAGTAACTTATTTGGAAAAAAATACCCAACCTACTTTTGTGCAGTGTTTTCCATCAAAAAATATAAGTAGTGTGTACATGGAAATCTTGAGTCTGTGCTGCTGACATAGCAGATGACAGTGGTTACAACAGCTCAGTGGGGAAGTTTGTTTTTCAACTGGAACTCCATGTTTGTAGGAAATTCCTTAGGCTGAAAGGCTGCCCTTGTGACTGTGGGCAGAGAAGTGCATTTATTACTCGACTACAAATAACAACAGGATAACAATGGCAACTGCTCATTGCATGTCAGCATTTGTTGATTGTTGTTTGCTCATGCTAAATTTATTACTTCTGGTAACAACTTAGGCCTCTTTAGTTCTCTGTATTGTATATTATTTGCCATTTTTTAAAAGAGCTGACAATGCTGGTATTCCCCAACAGTAGAATCCTTTTTATAATATCTATAAAATATTTCCTTTCTCTCATATTTTAGATAAGGAATACTACTACAGCAATATGACTAGAAGTACTTATATTTTAGAAATGCTAGGGTTTTTCTTTGTTTCAGCTGTTTACCTACATCTATGTGGTTTTGGGGCTTTTTTTTCAAATGGTGAATGACAACCTGGTTGCAGAAAGTATTGTCTTTTTAGAGTTTATCTTAAAACTTACCAGTTTGCAATGGTGCAAACCTCCTGGAAGGAGTTTGTTGGATTATTGAACAAATGGTGAGCAGCTGAAATTTATGGACACTTAATGGAAAGTACTTGACTAAAACTGCGTACAACTCGTTGTGAATACTCCTGATATATTATTATAAGGCGTTGCATTAGCCTAGTCATGAAGTCTGATCTATTTGATTTTAAAATCTCAGATTGTGTTATGACTAAGTGTAATGATTCTCAGAGCTGGAATATTGTTAGCCATTGTGAACAGTACAGAAGGAGCCTCAGGATGTATAATGTAATAGATGCAATTTTGTTTGAATTTTTTTTCCCAAGGCCAATTTAATTTTGATTTATTTGCCTCATTAACCCAAGGATTCAGAAAATTGAGTGCCACCTGAGTGAGGTATTATTAACGCTAGTGAAATATCTTCAAAATCACTCCATGCTTATAAATTAGTCTTTTGAAAGCATTTTAAAGGCATAATGATACTGTAGTGAAAATGTACAGCATCATTTAAAAATTGCAGAATGCTTATTTGATTTCAGAAATAAGAGTTGGTCACCTGACTTAAATATATACTGATCTATTATTTATGCTTTGAAAATAGAGCTGATAAAAAAGCATAAGTGTTCTTGATATTATATTTTGTCATATCTAGCTAAAAAGATTGAAATCCAGAGAAACAATTTTCTGAAGAAATGAAATAGTATGCCCTTCTGAACCCCTGGGGAAAATAGCCTCTCTGGTTGCTCAGAATACGAAGCAGTAGAACAGTAAAGTAAAACAGACAGCCCATGTCACATTCCTATTTGTACAGTCTGGAATGATGTTTTAAAAACATTTTCTAGTTATTTTTGATAAATAAATGGTGCAAATAACATCTGCAAACCAACCCTGCTGATGTAAGATTTTTCAGATCAGATTTGTTTGTCAGTGAAAGTTCAGAAAATTGCTTTGCAAAACTAAGGTTGTATAACTCCCAAAAATATGCATAACAAATGTACAAGAATATATCTTGTTCTTCTCTTGCCTTCCCTCAGAGAAACTAATGCTGATTCCCCATTACCTTTGCTTCCGGGCTCAGAAGGTAGCTTGATGAAATTATCAGATATCAAAAAGCTCAGTTGCTAAACACAGACAGGTTTATAAGGTGTTAAGTAGCCGAATGTTCATGTTGATGGTGGGACATCCATTTGGATGTCCATTTGGAATCGTGTATCCTGGTTAAAGCTCTGAGATTTCCCTCGGAGCCAGTAGTGCTGCACTGAAAACTTAGCTAAGGGTTCTAAGATCCTTCCACAGGTGCTGCAGCAATGGTCAGGGTGTGTGAGTGACAGATGTGTGTGGCCTGGCTGTTGCTTTCTTCAGGTTCTGCCAAAGGCTGGTGCACTGAGGATGAAGGGAAGTTCCTCCAAATCTTGTGACTCCCAGAAGTGCACTCTCCAGTGTAAGGATGCTGCTGCCACTCTAATTTCCATTACTGACATAAAAGCTGAGATGGAAAAACCTTCCTTGGGCAGTAGTATTGAGTAACCTGATGCCATGACTCTACAAATGCCCCATTACCCAAGACTGGCTAAGGCAGCATGTGTCTGTACATCTTCCAAAGCACTGCCTGTTGAGGGAGTGTACTTTCAGCTGCATTTGAGTAATGTATGTCTTCAAGGCTCTCTTATTATGCTTTGGACTTCTGTGGTCTGCAGAGTTGGTTAAAACCAACTTTAATGTTATTTTTGTACGGATTCTCAGTCAGTGGACTCCGTGTTGGGCTAAATTTTGTGATTATATTCACAGAGTACAAAGTGCATGTATTTTGTAAATATATATGTGCTTAATAGTGACACCCCCCTTCCAAAAAAAAAATTTTGTTTTCTTTTTCAGTCTTTAAAAAGTATTGATTTAATAAACTTTTCCCTATGAGCTTGTACAAGACTGGAATATTACCTGGTATTTTAATACTTGAACAAAAGATGGGGTTTACTAGACTAATAACATTTAATTGAGTGAGTCTCCGCTGAATGAAAAAAGGGCTTGGGTAGGGAGTTTTTGTCAGGGTTGGGGCTAGCATTCTAGAAAAGTTAATTTCTGTGTTCTGTGTGTATGTGTTCACTGTTCTATATAATTATGGTGGTGATAGCTGACACACTCTAAATAAGCTGAATGTGTGCTTCTGTACAGCAAATATAGGAAGGAATGAACATGGTAATATTAAGTTAAAAATTGAAATATTACCGATCCACCCAAGATTCATTTCAGTTTTCTCTTCAGCAAAAGGCTCAAGTGCCTCAAATCATACAGCATTACTTGTCTACCAGTCATTTCTCATTTTTTAATGATGTTACATCAATTCTTTCCTCAGAAATCTTAGTCTGATGTGATATTTGTCCAAGTAATTATGAATTGAAATATTTGTTTAGTACTTTTTATAAACAGTTAATGGTTTCTATAATGCTTAGTTTAAAGTTCCTTAGTTGTGGGCAACGTGTCATTTTCCATGTGAGGTGGGAGACCAGAAGATTAGCTATAGAGAAAAGGCACTTTTCAGTTGTTAACTTCCTGTCTTTTATGCTGAAAGTATGCTAGGACTATAAGTAAATAATTTAAAGATTATTATTCACTGGAGTTCTACGGATTGTCTCTAGAGAATTAATCTGCTTTCACTGAATAAAAAAGTATTTT